>NC_084631.1:36317330-36359830 GCF_033978795.1 Nerophis ophidion | reverse complement strand
GTTAAGCGCGCCGTAGGGCTTGAGGACCGATGATGCAATAATGTCCCATTATGGATGAGTGTACTAAATGTAGGCCACGGAGCCCCATAAGTGGGTAAAATACATGTCAAGAGAGCATTAAACAGTCCCTCCAGGATTTATTTTTAAATTATCGCGGCCTAAAATACTTGAATTTATTTTTTCTCTCAATAACATTGAATTCACTTGTGTTTTTATGAAATTTACATTAATGATTGAAGTGTTTAACCCCGGGATTGCAACAAAAATGCGAAACCAGATTCGCTATTGATGTTTTACTCATTTAATACCACACAGACTTCCAAAGTAGACACCAAATGGCAGTAAAAAAAACACACCGTCAAATTACGATACCGTTCTAATTCATTAGAACCTAATAATAGCAATAACTAATTAGAATAACAGAAAGAAACACCACCAAAAACTTTCGTCTTCGATTGGGTTTTACGTCTGAAAAGTGTTAATCTTGAACATGCATTTATGTTCCGACACATGATGACTGTTAAGATAGCGATATGTGTTTGTTGGTAAATGGGAGACGACGAGAGGTTGTCATCACACTCCAACAACTCTAACATGTAAATCTCATTGTTATCCCATTGGGTTGAGTTTTTTCTTGCCCTGATGTGGGACATGAGCCGAGGATGTTCTTGTGGCTTGTGCAGCCCTTTGAGACACTCGTGATTTAGGGCTATATAAGTAAACATTGATTGATTGTTTATTTGATTGAAATGCTACCTCTTCACTCGGTCAGCATTGCACATGTCAAAATATGTTCTTACTTGTCTAACCCTGGATGAGTAAATGTATCGATCCATGTAAACTAGGACTACATTACCCAGAAGGCTTAGCGTCACAGACAGGTCCAGTCGATCAAAATTGTGCCGTTTGATCAATAAAGAGCGGATATTTTGTTCAACGTATGTTGTTGCTGCTTCGTCTACACCAGGGGTGGCCAAACTTTTTCCACTGAGGGCGGCACACTGAAAAATCTAAGCAGGTGGGGGCCAAGTTGATATTTTTTCATTTTCAAAACCAATACAATATACATTTTTATTTTTTGGGGGGGCTCCCCCAAGTTAGGTCTTAGAAACCCAGAAGGGTTTCAGTCTTAAACAAGGTTAAAAAAAAGTCATGTATTATTTTTTTCATAAAACCCTTGAGTCGCTAATTCTACTTCATTATTTGTTTTTACATTTTACGAGCTTTTTGTCAAAACCATATTTTTGGGGGCAAAAATACAAGATATACAGTATTTTTTCCAAGAAGATTTTTGAAGTGGAATATTTGATGTGAAGTAATTGTATCCCTAAAAAGGTCAATATTTCATTGCAAAATTGATTTTAATTTGTTTTTTTATTATATTCCACTTAAATTCTTGGGGATCTCATATATATATATATATATATATATATATATATATATATATATATATATATATATATATATATATATATACACATACATACGTAAAAAAGTATTTAGTCAGCCACCGATTGGGCAAGTTCTCCCACTTAAAATGATGACAGAGGTCCATAATTTTCATCATAGGTACACTTCAACTGTGAGAGACAGAATGTGGAAAAAAAAAATCCAGGAATTTACATTATAAGAATTTTAAAGAATTTATTTGTAAATTATGGTGGAAAATAAGTATTTGGTCACTTCAAACAAGGAAGATCTCTGGCTCTCACAGACCTGTAACAACTTCTTTAAGAAGCTCTTCTGTCCTCCACTCAATACCTGAATTAATGGAACCTGTTTGAACTCGTTATCTGTATAAAAGACACCTGTCCACAGCCTCAAACAGTCAGACTCCAAACTCCACTATGGGCAAGACCAAAGAGTTGTCGAAGGACACCAGGAAAAGAATTGTAGACCTGCACCAGACTGGGAAGAGTGAATATACAATAGGCAAGCAGCTTGGTGTGAAAAAATCAACTGTGGGAGCAATTATCAGAAAATGGAAGACATACAAGACCACTGATAATCTCCCTCGATCTGGGGCTCCACGCAAGATCTCATCCCGTGGGGTCAAAATGATCATGAGAACGGTGAGCAAAAATCCCAGAACCACACGAGGGGACCTAGGGAATGACATGCAGAGAGCTGGGACCAAAGTAACATCAGTAACACACTACGCCGACAGGGAATCATATCCTGCAGTGCCAGATGTGTCCCCCTGCTTAAGCCAATGCATGTCCAGGCCAGGCTGAAGTTTGCCAGAGAGCACATGGATGATACAGCAGAGGATTGGGAGAATGTCATGTGGTCAGATGAAACCAAAATAGAACTTTTTGGTATAAACTCAACTCGCCGTGTTTGGAGGAAGAAGAATACTGAGTTGCATCCCAAGAACACCACACCTACTGTGAAGCATGGGGGTGGAAACATCATGCTTTGGGGCTGTTTTTCTGCTAAGGGGACAGGACGATTGATCCGTGTTAAGGAAAGAATGAATGGGGCCATGTATCGTGAGATTTTGAGCCAAAACCACCTTTCATCAGTGAGAGCTTTGAATGGTTGACCAAATACTTATTTTCCACCATAAATTACAAATAAATTCTTTAAAATTCCTACAATGTGAATTCCTGTTTGTTTTTTTTACATTCTGTCTCTCACAGTTGAAGTGTACCTATGATGAAAATGACAGACCTCTGTCATCATTTTAAGTGGGAGAACTTGCACAATCGCTGGCTGACTAAATACTTTTTTGCAAAACTATATATATATATATATATATATATATATATGGTGCAGGAATGAGCACCAGATATGGACAAATGCAGCGAAAAGCTTACATTTATTTTCACCTTCTCCAAGCGACTTGGCAAGGGTGCTACTTCGAGACCATCTCGGCAAGACCTTCGACGCCTGCTGCCCCCCCCCCCCCCTTTGTTGTATGTCGTAATAAGTATATGTGCTTTGCTATCAACTTTCTTTTTACTCATCCTCCCCCAGCATCTACCTTTGTCCCCCCTTTTACGGGCACCCGTAAGCGGTTCTGTTTTGTCTGACCCTGTGCTGGAAACGACGTTCCGTTGTGTTTCTGCAACCACGATGAAGATCCATCTATCTAGCCTGTGGGTCCATGCAGTGACTGTTTTGTTTGATTAGCCGTTTTACTGCCTTGTAACAGACACAATTAAGGTGTGTACATTTATTTATTTATTTATTTTTCTGTGTACACACACTATATTGCCAAGAGTATTTGGCCACTTGCCTTGACTCACATTTGAACTTGAAGTGCCATCCCATTCCTAAATCATAGGGTTCTGTCAGATTTAGTTTGTGACGAACTCCAAGATGCAGAGAAGGAGGCAGGCATTTTGCAGGTAAACGTGATTTAATAAAACACTAAGACAAAAACCGAACAAAAGTGTACAAACAAAAAGCGCGCACGAGGCGGATAATAAACTTGGCTATGAACAAACAAAACTGGAAGAAGGGAACAAATGGACAGTAAGCTACAAACAGCTACCGAAGATAGCTTACCGCAAAACTGCATTGACACGACAGGTAGCAACGACAATAATCCAGCACTGACTGGAGGAAAAACAGGTCTAAATAGGAATCGGGCTGGTTGACCCCAGGTGTGGCCAGGTGCCAATCAGCCATAACTGAGGGGAAACAGCGCCCAGGGAGAAACACAGGAAACGGACAAAATAAGAGAGCTGACAGGAAATACTACACACACAGAGAGGAAACAAAGACAAATGCAGAGGAAAAGACGGCGTGACGCAGTGGGGAGAGTGGCCGTGCGCAACCCAAGCGTCTCTGGTTCAATTCCCACCTAGTACCAACCTCGTCACGTCCGTTGTGTCCTGAGCAAGGCACTTCACCCTTGCTCTTGATGGGTGCTGGTTGGCGCCTTGCATGGCAGCTCCCTCCATCAGTGTGTGAATGGGTAAATGTGGAAGTAGTGTCAAAGCGCTTTGAGTACCTTGAAGGTAGAAAAGCGCTATACAAGTACAACCCATTTATCATTTATTATAAAAAAACTAACACATATCCAAACTGTCAGGGATAATCCTGACAGGTTCAACATGATGTTGGTCCACCTTTTGCAGCTATTACAGCTTCAACTCTTCTGGGGAAGGCTGTCCACAAGGTTGCGGAGTGTGTTTATAGGAATTTCCCACCATTTTTCCAAAAGCGCACAAACTGAGGTAGGTGGAAAAGATCTGTCTCTCAGTCTCCGTTCTAATTCATCCCAAAGGTGTTCAGGTCAGGACTCTGTGCAGGCCAGTCAAGTCAATCCACACCAAACTATGTCATCCACGTCTTTATGGACCTTGTTTTGTGTATCGGTGCACAGTCATGTTCCCACAAGGTTGGGAGCATGGAATTGTCTAAAATGTTTTGGTATCCTGGAACATTCAAAGTTTCTTTCACTGCAACAAAGGGGCCAAGCCCAACTCCTGAAAAACAACCCCACAGCATAATTCCTCCTCCAGCAAATTTCACACTCGGCACAATGCAGTCCGAAATGTAGCGTTCTCCTGGCCACCTCCAAACCCAGACTGGTCCATCAGATTGCCAGATGGAAAAGCGTGATTCATCAGTCCAGAGAAGGCGTCTCCACTGCTCTAGAGTCCAGTGCTGACGTACTTTACACCACGTATGGTGATGTATGCCTTAGATGCAGCTGCCCGGCCATGGAAACCCATTCCATGAAGCTCTCTGCGTGCTGTACGTGGGCTAATTGGAAGGTGACATGAAGTTTGGAGCTCTGTAGCAACTGACTATGCAGAAAGTCTTTGCACTATGCTGACCTCTCTGTTAGAATACGTGGCCTACAACTTGGTGGCTGAGTTGCTGTTGTTCCCAAACTTTTCACTTTTCTTCGAATAATGTTGACTTTGGAATATTTAGGAGCGAGGACATTTCAGGACTGGATTTGTTGCACAGGTGGCATCCTACGACAGTTCCAGGCTGGAAATCACTGAGAGCGGCCCATTCTTTCACAAATGTTTGTAGAAACAGTCTCCATGCCTAAAGTGCTTGATTTGATACAACGGGCCAAGTGATTAGGACACCTGATTCTCATCATTTGGATGGGTGGACAATACTTTTTGTCATGCCTGTTAATCTGGAATTATGTTTGTTCACGTTTTGTTTTTTGGACTCGTTTCCCCTTTTGCACTTCCTGGTTGTGTTTGTTTCCATAGTAACCCATTAGTTTCCACCTGGTCTCCTAGTCACGCCCCTGCCCTCAGTCCCGCACCTGTTTTTTCTCATCATCATAGTCACTATTTAAATCATTTGTTTTCTGTTCATCGGTCTGGGAACTTTACCTACCATGCCTTGCCAACAAGATCTCCGTCGAGATAGAGAGACTTTTAAAACTGAAGAAAGAAAAGGAAGACTTCTATATAGGCATAGCTCGGTTGGTAGAGTGGCCGTGCCAGTAACTTGAGGGTTGCAGGTTCAATCCCCACTTCTGCCATCCTAGTCACTGCCGTTGTGTCCTTGAAGTGAAGTCAATTATATTTATATAGCGCTTTTCTCAAGTGATTCAAAGCGCTTTACATAGTGACACCCAATATCTAAGTTACATTTAAACCAGTGTGGGTGGCACTGGGAGCAGGTGGGTAAAGTGTCTTGCCCAAGGACACAACGGCAGTGACTAGGATGGCACAAGCGGGAATCGAACCTGCAACCCTCAAGTTGCTGACACGGCCACTCTACCAACCGAGCTATGTCGCCCCTTGAGCAAGACACTTTACCCACCTGCTCCCCGTGCCACCCACACTGGTTTAAAATGTAACTTAGATATTGGGTTTCACTATGTAAAGCGCTTTGAGTCCCTAGAGAAAAGCGCTATATAAATATAATTCACTTCACAACCTTCTTGCCTTGCCACGCTGCTTATTGTTGACCACGCCACGCAAGATTTTGTTTCGTTTGTACTTAGCCATGCCATCGTGCTGCTTTAGTTTATTGTTCATTGTTATTCATGCCATCGAGCAAGTGTTTTTGTTTCCTGTTTGTGTTTCACAGCCTAGTATTATACCTCCTTTGTTTGATTTATTATTGTATTATAGTGTATAAATAAATGTAATCATGTACCTGAACTCAAGCCTGGCTCCCTCTGCGTCGAAGAAGCAAAATTAATCCAAGTCACAGTCCTGACACTTTTTGGCAACATAGTGGGTGTGGCTTATACAAAACGGTGCACTCTGCAGTCTGGAAAATACGGTAAACGCTTGGAGGCTTTCCTGCCGGCCTTTTGTCATTGTTCACCCTCAACGTCCTGCCCGTCTTTTCACAAAGCCTAATTGAGGGGAAGTGATCATAATCTATACGTGTCCCCGTGAAGGACACAAACGCATTCACCGCCAGCCAAATGTGGCGCCTAACTCGCGCGCACAGGCCATTAAACACCCAGGACCTATATGTGTCACAAGCATGCAGCGATCACTCCACACCTTCAGCGTATACAAAAGGAAGCAAAAAAAAAAAAGAAAAAAGAAGAAGCGAGGTGGAAGCGAAAGCGAGGAAGTCATGGCGAGGGGGCGTGATGCGTTTGGCATCTATACGCGCCGCAACTAAACGGCCATAGATTGTTATGTGCGTTGATGCAAACTTCAGCCAAGATGGCAGCACGTCTTCGCCTCGGGCGCCTCGGGAAGGCGGAGCGGGACTAAATGGCCAAGTTTCATCTCATCCCACTTGTTTGCCCGCATGGAGATGGCGGACACGTCTTCAGGTGCGGGGAGGCGGCCGTGGCATGTTGGTGACGAGCGGGGGTGAAAAGGGGGGGGTTGCGAAAAGTGGCCTCATATCTTCAAGTTACCGTATTTCCTTGAATTGCCGCCGGGTCGCTAATTAATTTAAAACCTCTTCTCACTCCGGCGTTTACCAAAGGCATGCGGTAAAGGTAAGCATGCGCTAATTATTTTAAAACCTCTTCTCTATCCGGCACTTACCAAAGGCATGCAGCAAATTTAGGCCTGCGCTTATAAATTTGAGTGTGATGTAAGGATACCATCATGAAAAGCACATTTAATTAAAAAAATGTTACTATGGTCTTACCTTTACTTATAAATGAAGTCCATGCGGAGCTCCTTCTGACCAAAAGCATCGATAACTTGTTTATAGAAGTCTTCCTTATCTTTCTTCGGTTTTAAAAGTCTCTCTGTCTCGATGGAGATCTTCCTTTATTACCTCCTGCTTCGATTGAAAGTCCAGTTTATAAAACTGTTTTGTACTAGATATGTAATCCTCCATGTTAAAAGTGCAAGCGAGAGGAAAAAATAAATGATCGTTGCTCACTCTTGCTGCTTGTTGTCACTTCTTCTGCAGCCGAGTAGTCGCAAGAAGGATCACTAGCGCCCTCTACCACCAGGAGGCGGGAGTCATTTAATGACTCATATTTGACACACGCAGCTACGGTATATTAATAAAACATAGCTGCTTACTGTTTTTTTTAGAATATTCAATAGCTTGGACCTTAAATCCTACTGAATAGCTCTTAATCTTCTTCCCTTTATGCGATTTGAAATGATTGAAATCAGCCTCCTCCATTTTGAAAACGATGACAGGTGAAGTGTCACTCGTGACGTGACGAGTTTGACCCGGCGGAAATTCTAGACATATGCTAATTATTTTGCGAAACGAGTTTGACCCAGCATTAATTCTAGGCAGGCGCATACTATATAATTAATTCAAGGCAATTCAAGGAAATACGGTAAGTAAGATTGTCTAATTCAGGGTTTTTTAACCACTGTGCCGCGGCATTAGTGTGCCGTGATATATTTCCTGGTGTGCCGTGGGGGCTTATGTACTGTCACTTAATTGGGTCAAAATATTTTTTTTTTGCAAACCAGAAATCATTATCTGCAAATGTCTAGTGCAAGGCATATCCATAGCTAATTGTTTTGTAGATGTCGAGAAAACGGTTTGTCGTGTTTCACAATAAACAAAAGGCAAGTGCCGCCAAAAAAAGGCTTTGAAGCTTAGGGAAGGCTTAGTTCAAGGAAACTAAAACTGAACTGGCTGCAAAAATGAACAAAAAACAGAATGCTGGACGACAGCAAAGACTTACAGCGTGTGGAGCAGCAGACGGCGTCCACAAAGTGCATCCGTACATAGCATGACAATCAACAACTTAATAGGAACTAAAACACTACACACAGGAAAACAACAGAAACCTCGAAATAAGTCACGGCGTGATTTTTTGAATTCATATCCAACAATTGCGAGAATTACTTTTTACCGTCAATGTTGGCTCCCGAGTTAAATTTTTCAATGATTTCTGCTGGTGGTGTGCTTCTGGATTTTTTTCAATGAAAAAAATGTGCCTGGCCTCAGAAAAGGTTGAAAAACACTGGTCGAATTGGAACTGCAAGGGTCCAAAAAGTCTGCAGACATCACGGTAAAAAAACAAAAAACTGTAGCTAATTATGTATCTTTTTTCCCCTCCAGTGTTTAAAGCGTGCATGCACACCTGTGCTGCTGCAACACAACACCCATACAATTATAACATGTTTACTCAGCAACATGGTGATGTATTACATGTGCAGTGGCGTTGACATCAGTGTTTTTCAAACACTGTGCCGCGGCACAGTAGTGTTCCGTGAGAGACAGTCTAGTGTGCCACGAGAGATGATCTAATTTCACCTATTTGGGTTAAAAATATTACTTGCAAACCAGTATTTTTAGTCTGCAAATGATGTGTTGTTGTTGAGTGTCGGCAGAGTAACCGTGAAATACTCTTCCATATCAGTAGGTGGCAGCGGGAAGCTAATTGCTTTGTAGATGTGCGAAACAGCGGGAGGCAGTGTGCAGGTAAAAAGGTGTCTAATGCTTAAACCAAACAAACAAAAAGTTGAGTACCCCTAAGAAAAGGCATTGAAGCTTAGGGAAGGCTATGCATAACTAAACTAAAACTGAACTGGCTACAAAGTAAACAAAAACAGAATGCTGGACGACAGCAAAGACTTACTGTGGAGCAAAGAGGGCGTCCACAAAGTACATTCAAACATTACACTCAACAATGTCCCCACAAAGAAGGATAAAAACAACTGAAATATTCTAAATTGCCCAAAGGAAGACATGAAACTGCTACAAGAAAATACCAAAAAAAGAGAAAAAGCCACCAAAATTGAAGCGCAAGACAAGAAATAAAACACTACACACTGGAAAATAGCAAAAAAGTGCAAATAAGTCAGGGTGTGATGTGTCAAGTGGTGACAGTACACCTACGTTGAGACAAGAGCTATAGTCATGCATGCTTGCTTATGCTTTAAAGTCATATCCAACAATTGCGACAACGACTTTTTACTGTCAACTGAGTTTCTTTTTTTTAGTGATTTCTGCTAGTGGTGTGCCTCCGCATTTTTTCAACACAAAAAATCTGCATTGGCTCAAAAAAGGTTGGAAAAACACTGGTCTGATTTACTTCAGCACGTACTAATGAGCCAAGGAAACCATTTTGCACCTTAAGTGATGAATATAGTGATATATTACATGTGCAATGAAGTGTATGTTGTCTTTAACATCAGTACACACTACAAGGACGTCGCCATATCAGGTTTTTTTTTTAGTTGCTTGGTCACTTTTTATACGCGTGCATGTAAAAAATTAAAACAGAATATTTAGTCACTACAGTAGTTATGTTCACATCCACAGGAAGAGTAGGCTAGCCTACTCTATACCGTAGTTACAACCTTACTAGTGTCCACTTCCCAGCCACAGATGGTTCATGTAGTGATTGACATTATTTCCACATTACTATGACTGTTTCAGTCACTGTTATTTACTCACGACAGTAATTATGTTCACATCCACAGGAACCACATGGGTTAGTCTACTCTACACAGTATTTACAACCTTACTAGTGCTCACGTCACAGCCACAGATGGTTGATGTAGTGATTGACATTATTTACAAATTACTATGACTGTTTCAGTCAGTTTTATTTAGTCACTATAGTAATTACAACTTATGTTCACATCCACAGGAACCACATGGGTTAGCCTACTGTATACAGTATTTACAACCTTACTCGTGCTCACGTCACAGCCACAGATGGTTCATGTAGTTATTGACACATTACTGTGACTGTTTCAGTCACTAAGTTATTTCATCTCTAGAGTAATTACAATTTTTGTTCACATCCACACGGTATAGAGTAGGTTAGCCTACTCTATACCGTATTTACTCCCTTACTAGTGTTCACTTCACAGTCACAGATGGTTCATGAAGTTATTGACATTATTTACACATTACTATGACTGTTTCAGTCACTATGTTTAGTCACTAAAGTAATTCCAATTTGTGTTCACAGCCACAGGAACCACATGGGTTAGCCTACTCTACACAGTAATTACAACCTTACTAGTGCTCACTTTACAGCCACAGATGGTTCATGTAGTTATTGACATTATTTACACATTACTGTAACAGTTTCAGTCACTATGGTATTTAGTCACTAAAGTAATTAAAATTTGTGTTCACATCCACAGGAACCACATGGGTAAGCCTACTGTAAACAGAATTTACAACCTTGCTTGTGCTCATGTCACAGCCACAGATGGTTCATGTAGTTATTCACACATTACTGTGACTGTTTCAGTCACTAAGTTATTTCATCTCTAAAGTAATTACAATTTGTGTTCACATCCACAGGAACCACATGGGTTAGCCTACTCTATACCGTATTTACTCCCTTACTAGTGTTCACTTCACAGCCACAGATGGTTCATGTAGTTATTGACATTATTTACACATTACTATGACTGTTTCAGTCACTATGTTATTTAGTCACTACAGTAATGATGTTCACATCCACAGGAACCACATGGGTTAGCCTACTCTATACAGTATTTACAACCTTAGTAATGTTCACGTCACAGCCACAGATTTTTCATGAAGTTATTGACATTATTTATACATTAATATGACTGTTTTAGTCACTCTGTTATTTAGTCACTAAAGTAATTACAATTTGTGTTCACAGCCACGGGAACCACATAGGTTAGCCTACTCTACACAGTAATTACAACCTTACTAGTGCTCACTTTACAGCCACAGATGCTTGATGTAGTTATTCACATTATTTACACATTACTGTGACTGTTTCAGTCACTATGTTATTTAGTCACTACAATAATTATGTTCACATCCACAGGAACCACATGGGTAAGCCTACTGTACACAGAATTTACAACCTTGCTTGTGCTCATGTCACAGCCAAAGATGGTTCATGTAGTTATTCACACATTACTGTGACTGTTTCAGTCACTAAGTTATTTCATCTCTAAAGTAATTACAATTTGTGTTCACATACACAGGAACCACATGGGTTACCCTACTCTATACAGTATTTACTCCCTTACTAGTGTTCACTTCACAGCCACAGATGGTTCATGAAGTTATTGACATTATTTACACATTACTATGACTGTTTCAGTCACTATGTTTAGTCACTAAAGTAATTCCAATTTGTGTTCACAGCCACAGGAACCACATGGGTTAGCCTACTCTACACAGTAATTACAACCTTACTAATGCTCACTTTACAGCCACAGATGGTTGATGTAGTTATTCACATTATTTACACATTACTATGACTGTTTCAGTCACTATGTTATTTAGTCACTACAATAATTATGTTCACATCCACAGGAACCACGTGGGTTAGCCTACTCTATACAGTATTTACAACCTTGCTAGTGTTCACTTCACAGCCACAGATGGTTCATGTAGTTACTTACAATTTTTACACATTACTCTGACTGTTTCAGTAACTGTTTTACTTAGTCACTATAGTAATTAGACATGATGTTCACATCCACAGGAACCACATGGGTTAGCCTACTCTATACAATATTTCCAACCTTAATAGTGTTCACTTCCCAGCCACAGATGGTTCATGTAGTTATTGAAATTATTTACTCATTACTTGGGTTCATTCACACATTACTTTGGCATTTTTGCTTTGATGGCTCTAACATGAGCCTTCCTGGCACATTTCTGAGCAATTTTACAATCAAATTACGGTTGAATAAGCTGCTAGGCTGTTGCCATAAAATTGACAGATTTCTTTTGTATTTACTTCCCATCAGTGCTCTTATTTTTGTTTCCAATTGCTGCTTGTCACGCTGAGCACTGGGTTTTTTCCCGTCACCGGGCGTTGATTGGCAGCGAATCACACCTGCTGCCAATCAGCATGTGTCCTATTTATGCTTTGTCTCCAGCACTTATCAGTGCTTGGTAACTATTACATGCAAGACTGCTTCCCTCTCAGTTTGAAGTAATAAAACTCATCTTACCTTCTCTTTATCCTCCTGGCTCTTGCATCTTGGGGTCACAAAAACTGCCGCCGTGCAAGTTCCTAAAAATAATTGCAAAAAATAAATACAAAATCAGACCGGCAGTCTAATAAGCCCCCAAATTTTACCATGAAAATAAAATTGGTTCTTTTTTTTGGTCTAAAAATCAGCGTACATTTTACCTCACTGTGACGTGGTCTACATCGCTAAAAGACCCGCCCTATCTTGCCTTTGATTGGCCTGTCCCCAATGTGTTACCCTAATGTCAACCAATGGTGACTCATCATAGTAAACAACCCACCAATCATGGATGTTTGTCCCCTGCTCATGGAGTTACTTCGCTACGTAGCTTCCACTTTTAAGTTGATCATTTTTAATGGAAGACCATAGTTTTTACCACTGAAGCTGTAAGCTGGAATGGATTATCAAGAACCGTACGCATTACTGGAAAACTGTAGTTGTTGGCAGGTATGGCAAAGTGACGGATCAAGATTTTAACACACATTGTAGGTCGGAGAAAAAAAAGATGGATTTCTGACTATCCATGCATCCATTTTCTTCCGCTTATCCGAGGTCGGGTCGCAGGGGTAGCAGCCTAAGCAGAGAAGCCCAAAACTTCCCTCTCCCCAGCCTCTTTGTCCAGCTCCTTGGGGATCCCAAGACGTTCCCAGGCCAGCCGGTAGAGATAGTCTTCCCCACGTGTCCTGAATCTTCCCCTTGGCCTCCTACCCGTCGGACATGCCACAAACACCTCCCTAGGGAGGCGTTCGGGTGGCATCCTGACCAGATGCCCAAAACCACCTCATCTGGCTCCTCTCCATGTGGAGGAACAGTGGCTTTACTTTGAAGTTCTCCCGGACGACAGAGCTTCTCACCGTCTCTCTAAGGGAGAGACCCGCCACCCCGTGATCTTGTCCTTTCGGTCATAACCCAAAGCTCATGACCATAGGTGAGGATGGGAACGTAGATCGACCGGTAAATTGAGAGCTTTGCCTTCCGGCTCAGCTCCTTCTTCACCACAACGGATCGACACAGCCTTCGCATTACTGAAGACGCCGCACCGACCCGCCTGTCCATCTTGCTCACGAGTGGATTTCAGCCTAGGGCCGTAAAAATCCCATGCCTGGACTTCCATTTGAGATGTGGCTGCGGAAGTTTAATGAGCACAATCCCCTCAAAGGTGCACACCTGCATAGAAGTGGCAGCCCGCACCCTCTGCAACACAAACAGAGAGACTGAGGAATCAAGGCTTAAATTAGGGTCGACACTCCTTTCTCTCACAATCCATTTCCCTCCACGGTGGACACGCCGGCACCTAATAATCTTCCTCCATCTCGCCACTGGCTCACAATGGAAGAAGACACCGGCAACAATACTCATTTACTTTCTGTCCGTCTCCTGCAGACGGCCACGCGCCGAAATCACCCCACCTGGCGCCGCAGAACGGAAGCTAACTCTCCAACCCAAGTATCCGATCATTGGCACATTCAGAACGCTTCTTCGGACGCTGCCGACAAGCGGGAACGCATGCGATTAAACGGGAAACCTGGCAGCGTCCTCCCCTCCGGCCCTTTTACAGATTATGGCTTGACATTTGGAGTCAGAGCTGGTGAAATGTCAGACGGGTTATGACAGGAATGGTGATAGGCAGATTATGACTGACCTCTGACCTGCGACGTCTGAAAGGTCACGGCTCACTCAACTGCTCGCTGGCTAATGTGCTTTCAGATCACGGACTGAAAGAAAGCCGGAAGGATTCAGAGGGATTGGTTGCCACACAGACCGTTTCTTCGTAAGTCTTCGTCTTCCATTGATAAACTGAGAGATTCAACAACAAATACATTGCTAGGACATCTCTGAAGGTTCTGGAGTCCTGTCTCTATGCCAAAAGATTACAGTTGGTACAAAATGCGGCTGCTAGACTTTTGACAAGAACAAGAAAGTTTGATCATATTACGCCTGTACTGGCTCACCTGCACTGGCTTCCTGTGCACTTAAGATGTGACTTTAAGGTTTTACTACTTACGTATAAAATACTACACGGTCTAGCTCCAGCCTATCTTGCCGATTGTATTGTACCGTATGTCCCGGCAAGAAATCTGCGTTCAAAAGACTCTGGCTTATTAGTGATTCCTAGAGCTCAAAAAAAGTCTGCGGGCTATAGAGCGTTTTCCGTTCGGGCTCCAGTACTCTGGAATGCCCTCCCGGTAACAGTTCGAGATGCTACCTCAGTAGAAGCATTTAAGTCTCATCTTAAAACTCATCTGTATACTCTAGCCTTTAAATAGACCTCCTTTTTAGACCAGTTGATCTGCCGCTTCTTTTCTTTCTCCTATGTCCCCCCCTCCCTTGTGGAGGGGGTCCGGTCCGATGACCATGGATGAAGTACTGACTGTCCAGAGTCGAGACCCAGGATGGACCGCTCGTCGGGACCCAGGATGGACCGCTCGCCTGTATCGGTTGGGGACATCTCTACGCTGCTGATCCGCTTGAGATGGTTTCCTGTGGACGGGACTCTCACTGCTGTCTTGGAGCCACTATGGATTGAACTTTCACAGTATCATGTTAGACCCGCTCGACATCCATTGCTTTCGGTCCCCTAGAGGGGGGGGGTTGCCCACATCTGAGGTCCTCTCCAAGGTTTCTCATAGTCAGCATTGTCACTGGCGTCCCACTGAATGTGAATTCTCCCTGCCCCCTGGGTGTGAGTTTTCCTTGCCCTTTTGTGGGTTCTTCCGAGGATGTTGTAGTCGTAATGATTTGTGCAGTCCTTTGAGACATTTGTGATTTGGGGCTATATAAATAAACATTGATTGATTGATTGAGTTGTATTGCTCAAAGATGCGGTCTTTATATCAGCGGACTGAGAGGATGGTGACTTAAAGAAAACGAGTGCTGATAAACCTTATATTTTTTCGACACTAATTCAGAGTTTTAGGGACCATATTCAAGGTTTATTTTATAAATACCTGATGAATGGATTATTGGAGCATACAGGGAAACCATTACTTTCTGTTTACAAACACCAGACCAAATTAAAAATCGATTTAGTGTACAAACATTTTCTCAGCGTACGAACGTTTCATCCACCCGTTGTGCGTCTCAAAAAGCACCCATTTTGTTCCCGGCAGCACATCCATTGTGGGCGGGCTGATCGATCTCCGGTGATCATTCAGTCAATTGAGCAGTGCTGCTGTTAGATACTTTCTGTGTGTTTTAAAGGCTTATTGAAAGCCACTACTAGCGACCACGCAGTCTGATAGTTTATATATCAATGATGAAATATTAACATTGCAACACATGCCAATACGGCCTGTTTACTAAATTGCAATTTTAAATTTCACGCAGAAGTATCATGCTAAAACGTTGCGGTATGATGACACGTGCGCGTGACGTCACGCATTGTAGAGGACATTTGAAAAAATATGTAAAGAAATATTTCACAAATATTCTTTGTCGAAAAAATAGAAGCTAAAATGAAGAACTAAATTAAAATGTATTTATTATTCTTTACAATAAAAAAATAAATGTACTTGAATATGTGAATAAATATTTCACAAATATTCTACGTCGAAAAAACAGAAGCTAAAATGAAAAACTAAATTAAAATTTTGTTATTATTCTTTACAATAAAAAATGCATTTACTTGAATATGTGAAGAAATATTTCACAAATATTCTCTGTCGAAAAAACAGACCAAAAAATGAAGAGCTAAATTAAAATGTATTTATTATTCTTAACAATAAAAAAAAAATACTTGAAAATGTGAAGAAATATTTCATAAATATTCTTTGTCGAAAAAACAGAACATAAAATGAAGAACTAAATTAAATTGTATTATTCTTAACAATAAAAAAAAATACTTCAAAATGTGAAGAAATATTTCACAAATATTCTTCGTCGAAAAAACAGAAGCTAAAATGAAGAACTAAATTAAAATGTATTTATTATTCTTTACAATAAAAAAATAAATTTACTTGAATATGTGAAGAAATATTTCACAAATATTCTTTGTCGAAAAAACAGAAGCTAAACTGAAAAACTAAATTAAAATGTATTTATTATTCTTTACAATAAAAAAATTAATTTACTTGAATATGTGAAGAAATATTTCACAAATATTCTTTGTCGAAAAAACAGAACATAAAATGAAGAGCTAAATTAAAATGTATTTATTATTCTTAACAATAAAAAAAAATTACTTGAAAATGTGAAGAAATATTTCACAAATATTCTGTCGAAAAAACAGAACATAAAATGAAGAACTAAATTAAATTGTATTATTCTTAACAATAAAAAAAAATTACTTGAAAATGTGAAGAAATATTTCACAAATATTCTTCGTCGAAAAAACAGAAGCTAAAATGAAGAACTAAATTAAAATGTGTTTATTATTCTTTACAATAAAAAATTAAATTTACTTGAATATGTGAAAAAATATTTCACAAATATTATTTGTCGAAAAAACAGAAGCTAAAATGAAGAACTAAATTAAAATGTATTTATTATTCTTTACAATAAAAAAATAAATTTACTTTAATATGTTGTGAAGAAATATTTCACAAATATTCGTCGAAAAAACAGAAGCTAAAATGAAGAACTAAATTAAAATGTATTTATTATTCTTTACAATAAAAAAATACATTTACTTGAATATGTGAAGAAATATTTCACAAATATTCTTTGTCGAAAAAACAGAACATAAAATGAAGAACTAAATTAAAATGTACTTATTATTCTTTACAATAAAAAAATAAATTTACTTGAATATGTAAAGAAATATTTCACAAATATTCGTCGAAAAAACAGAAGCTAAAATGAAAAACTAAATTAAAAATTAGTTATTATTCTTTACAATAAAAAAATTAATTTACTTGAATATGTGAAGAAATATTTCACAAATATTCGTCGAAAAAACAGAAGCTAAAATGAAGAACTAAATTAAATGTATTTATTATTTTTTACAATAAAAAAATAAATTTACTTGAATATGTTGTGAAGAAATATTTCACAAATATTCGTCGAAAAAACAGAAGCTAAAATGAAGAACTAAATTAAAATGTATTTATTATTCTTTACAATAAAAAAATACATTTACTTGAATATGTGAAGAAATATTTCACAAATATTCTTTGTCGAAAAAGCAGAACATAAAATGAAGAACTAAATTAAAATGTATTAATTATTCTTTACAGTAAAAAAATGTTTGCTTGAATATGTGAAGAAATGTTTCACAAATATTCTTTGTCGAAAAAACTGAACATAAAATGAAGAACTAAATTAAAATGTATTTATAATTCTTAATAAAAAAATATATATGTACTTGAACATTGATTTAAATTGCCAGAAAAGAAGAGGAAGGAATTTAAAAGGTAAAAAGGTATATGTGTTTAAAAATTCTAAAATCGTTTTTAAAGTTGTATTTTTTCTCTAAAATTGTCCTTCTGAAAGTTATAAGAAGCAAAGTAAAAAAATAAATGAATTTGTTTAAACAAGTGAAGACCAAGTCTTTAAAATATTTTCTTGGATTTTCAATTTCTATTGATTTTGTCTCTCTTAGAATTAAAAATGTCGAGCAAAGCGAGACCAGCTTGCTAGTAAATAAATACAAATTTAAAAAATAGAGGCAGCTCACTGGTAAGTGCTGCTATTTGAGCTATTTTTAGAACAGGCCAGCGGGCGACTCATCTGGTCCTTACGGGCGACCTGGTGCCCGCGGGTACCGCGTTGGTGACCCCTGAAGTGAACCCACTACCAGAAGGAATGGCCATGAAAACCTGCAGGACAAATACAAGATCCAAAAGAAAACTTCCACTGGAAAGGAGAGAGCGGTGCACACTTAACAGGGCACGAGCAAAACCGGCACAAATACAGTTGTGATCAAAATTATTCAACCCCTACACAATTTTGGTGTTTTAGCAAGTTGGACATTTATTCCGTATTTTGTTTATAGTCATATCAAATAAAGATGTGTCAAATAGACACATGCAACTTGAATTGTAACAAAATTTTACAAAATACCAAAAAAGGACATTTTTCTTAATATCTCATTGACAAAATTATTCAACCCTTTGAAGATCATAACTCTTAAGAACAGAATTTGAATAAAGTCTTTTCAATCAGGTGTTGAAAACACCTGTAGATGTGATTAGAACCATAACGAGCAACAATTAAACTGATTGAAAAAGACTGTGACGCTCAGCTTCTTGTAGATGGTCAATGGTGTATTTGCAACATGGTGAAGTCCAGGGAGTGGTCAAAGAAGTCAAGAGAGGAGGTCATTTCTCTTCATAAGAAAGGATATGGATATAAGAAAATAGCAAAGACATTACACATTCCAAGAGACACAGTTGGGAGCATAATTTGCAAGTTTAAAGCTAAAGGCACAGTGGAAACACTACCTGGGCGTGGTAGAAAGAGGATGCTGTGTGCGTACAGTGGTGAAAAACCCCCGGGTAACAGCTGAGGAACTACAACAGGACATTGCAGAGGGGGGAACGCAGGTTTCGTCCCAAACAATAAGGCGCGCAATACGAGATGAAGGCCTCCCTGCCAGAACTCCCAGGCTCACCCCACTTCTGACTACAAGGCACAAGAAAAAAAAATCCAGTATGCCAAAAATCATCTGGACAAACCCCAAAGGTTTTGGGAAACTGTTCTATGGAGTGATGAGACAAAACTGGAACTCTTTGGGCCTATGAATCAACGTTATGTCTGGAGGAGAAAAAATGAAGCTTACAAAGAGAAGAACACCTTGCCTACTGTTAAGCATGGTGGTCATACTCTGGGGCTGTTTCTCTGCCTCAGGTACCGGGAATCTCCAGCGCGTTGAAGGCATTATGAATTCTATTTCCTAGCAGGATATATTAGCTGCAAATGTCATGAAGTCAGTGAGGAAGCTGAGGCTTGGGAGACGTTGGACCTTCCAACAGGACAAGGATCCCAAGCATACCTCCAAATCAACATCAGAGTGGTTGCAGAAGAAGGGCTGGAAGACTCTGGAGTGGCCTTCACAGTCGCCAGACCTAAATCCTCTAGAAAAGCTGTGTTGGGACTTGAAGAAGGCAGTTGCAGCACGCAAGCCCAAGAATATGAATGAACTGGAGGCCTTTGCCCAACAGGAATGGGGTTAAATTCCTGTAGATGGTTGCAAGAAGTTTGTGTCCGCTTATGTATCACCTTTGAAGGATCTAATTACTGCCAAAGGGTGTTCTACTAAGTACTAACGATGCATGTAACTAGGGCAGGGGTAGGGAACCTGTGGCTCTAGAGCCAGATGTGGCTCTTTTGATGACTGCATCTGGCTCTCAGATCAATCTTAGCTGACATTGCTTAACACGATAATTATGAATAATTCCACTGGAATTCACAGTGCTAAAAATAACGTTCACAATATAAAACATTCTCGTGCATTTAAATCCATCCATCTGTTTCCTACTGCACCTGTTCAAGAAGTCGCATTAATGGTAAGAAGTATTTTATGTCACGATGGGAGGGTCGCAGCTTGCTGCGGGGTCGTTCTCCCAGGAAGGCAGACGGACTACTCGGGACATGGCATTTAGGTAAAAACATGACTTAATTTAAACTAAAAAAAGATACAAACAAAAACCGCTCACAGCGGAGGCACAACTTGGGCTAAGGAAGAAAGCTAACGCATAAACAGTGTATGAACATAAATCAAACAAAACTTACTTGGCATGGCATGAAGCACGAAACTATGGCAAGGCATGAAACAAGTCAGCACAGAGCAAGAAAAGATCACATTGACGCCAGGGCAACTGACTGGCAAAGACAAGCTTAAATACTGCCTCTGTTTAATGCTCGGGAAGCAGGTGAGCGGGCATTTTGTCCACCAGAGACAGGTGGACAAAATGAGTAACCAAGGAAACCAGACAAGGGAGTGAAAAAAAACAGGAACTTAAAGAGTCCAAAAGACAAACAGCACATGGCCGAACAAAAACATGATCAACAGACATGACATTTTATTTATTATTGGTTAGCTTCAGAATAACAATGTTATGAAAAAGAATAAGAGACTTTTTGTACTCTAAAAATGTTGGTCTTACTTAAAAATGCACGCATTTAGTTGTATTGAGTGTTAAAAAATATGATATGGCTCTCACGGAAATACATTTTGAAATATTTGGCTTTCATGGCTCTCTCAGCCAAAAAGGTTCCCGACCCCTGAACTAGGGGGTTGAATCATTTTGTCAATGCGATATTAAGAAAAATTTCTTTTTTTTTGGAATTTTGTAAAATACAGTGTTACAATTTAAGTTGCATTTGTCTATTTGACACTTCTTTATTTGATATGACTATAAACAAAATACGGAAAAAATGTCCAACTTGCTAAAACACCAGAATTGTGTGGGGGTTGAATAACTTTGATCACAACTGTAAGTGTGATGAACCCTGACAAGACCTTCATCACATCAAGGAACAATGTCCTCTAAACCAGGTCACAAACAACCACCTGAAAAAAGCCAGACTTAGTCGTATAAAATAAGATGATGAATATATACATTATTATTTATTATTGATTTTATTAGAGTGTATTTAGCTTAGTACTGTGTAATTGTATGTATTGCTCATCAATCTTTGAGTCCCTCCTTTTGCAGTATATTTCATTTATTTTTGTGTAATCAGCCTGACCAAAGTCTTGATAATGATCTTTCTAACACATGGTTTCATACCAGGTGAGAAGGTGGATCCTGCATACCTGTAAGTAGGTCAGATATCAAGACTGAATAGAACGACAATCCAGAGTGGATTACTAACTTAATATTTGAGTGGGCTGGAAGAACTTAGTGCATCATGGGAAGTCTTAAGGCGTCTAGACCCTGAGCGGTGTGACCAAGAGATGATTCAGGATCATGTAGCCTCAGGTGAACTATTGGCAGTGACAACCAAGCATACTCAACCATTCTTTGGAAAAAAAAGTGTGAAGCTTTCTAATGATTTGGTGCAGGGGTCACCAACGCGGGGCCCGTAAGGACCAGATGAGTCGCCCACTGGCCTGTTCTGAAAATAGATCTAATAGCAGAAAAAGAAAATATATATATTTTTCGGTGAATGCGCATATGAAACTGGTGGGGTTCGGTACCTCCAACAAGGTTAAGAACCACTGGTCTAGGATGTTCAACATTTTATTTAAAGACCTACTGAAATGAGATTTTCTTATTTAAACGGGCATAGCAGGTCCATTCTATGTGTCATACTTGATCGTTTCGCGATATTGCCATATTTTTGCTGAAAGGATTTAGTAGAGAACATCCACGATAAAGTTCGCAACTTTTAGTCGCTAATAAAAAAGCCCTGCCTGTACCGGAAGTCGCAGACGATGACGTCACCCGTTGATGGCTCCTCACATCCTCACATTGTTTTTAATGGGAGCCTCCAACAAAAAGAGCTCTTCGGACCGAGAAAACGACAATTTCCCCATTAATTTGAGCCAGGATGAAAGATTTGTGTTTGAGGATATTGATAGCGACGGACTACAAAAAAACTAAACAAAACAAACAAGTAAAAAAAAAAAAAAAAACGCGATTGCATTGGGACGGATTTAGATGTTTTTAGACACATTTACTAGGATAATTCTGGGAAATCCCTTATCTTTCTATTGTGTTGCTAGTGTTTTAGTGAGTTGAATAGTACCTGATAGTCGGAAGTGTGTGTCCACGGGTGTTTTGAGGCCAGTCTCTGATGGAAGTTGACGGCAGCTGTATGGACGGCACAAGCTCACTCAGCTTATCTCCGGTAAGTGGCGACTTTTTACCACAATTTTCTCACCGAAAACTGCTGGTTGACATTTGGTCGGGATCCATTTTCTCACCGAAAACTGCTGGCTGATATTTGGTCGGGATCCATGTTCACTTGACCGCTGTGATCCATAGTAAAGCTTCACCTCCGGGAATTTTAAACCAGGAATCACCGTGTGTTTGTGTGGCTAAAGGCTAAAGCTTCCCAACGTCATCTTTCTACTTTGACTTCTCCATTATTAATTGAACAAATTGCAAAAGATTCAGCAACACAGATGTCCAAAATACTGTGTAATTATGCGGTTAAAAAAGAAAACTTTTAGCTGTGTGTGTGTGCGCAGCGCTAATATTTCCTAACAGTCCGTAACGTCACGCGTACACGTCATCATTCCGCGACGTTTTCAACAAGAAACTCCCGGGAAATTTTAAAATGCAATTTAGTAAACTAAAAAGGCCGTGTTGCAATGTTAATATTTCATCATCGATATATACAGTGGGGCAAAAAGTATTTAGTCAGCCAGCGATTGTGCAAGTTCTCCCACTTAAAATGATGACAGAGGTCTGTAATTTTCATCATAGGTACACTTCAACTGTGAGAGACAGAATGTGAAAAAATCCAGGAATTCACATTGTAGGAATTTTAAATAATTTATTTGTAAATTATGGTGGAAAATAAGTTACCAAAATAAGAAACCAAAAAGTTCTATTTTGGTTTCATCTGACCACATGACATTCTCCCAATCCTCTGCTGTATCATCCATGTATCCATTTTGGTATAAACTCAACTCGTCGTGTTTGGAGGAAGAAGAATACTGAGTTGCATCCCAAGAACACCAGACCTACTGTGAAGCATGGGGCTGGAAACATCAGGCTTTGGGGCTGTTTTTCTGCTAAGGGGACAGGACGATTGATCCGTGTTAGGGAAAGAATGAATGGGGCCATGTATCGTGAGATTTTGAGCCAAAACCTTCTTCCATCAGTGAGAGCTTTGAATAGTTGACCAAATACTTATTTTCCACCATAATTTACAAATAAATTCTTTAAAATTCCTACAATGTGAAATCCTGGATTTTTTTTTCACATTCTGTCTCTCACAGTTGAAGTGTACCTATGATGAAAATTACAGACCTCTGTCATCATTTTAAGTGGGAGAACTTGCACAATCGGTGGCTGACTAAATACTTTTTTGCCCCACTGTAAACTATCAGACTGCGTGGTCGGTAGTGGTGGGTTTCAGTAGGCCTTTAAGAACTAAATTACAATAACAAAGATATGTTTTATTTACATTAAGATTTTTTGTTCAAAAAAAGCCTAATAATGACATTTGTTTGTGGTTCCCTTCATTTAAAATAGTATCATAGTACCAAAACATTGGCATGGGGACAATCCTACCCGACACAAAAGCGTACAAACTACCACAGAATGATTGCTTAATGTAGACCATGGGTCTCAATCTCTGGCCCGCGGGCCAAAAGTGGCCCGCCGTGTAATTTAATTTGGCCCTTGAGGCAATATCAATTTAGCATTAGAGCTGGCTCGCCGGTGTTATACAGCGTCGGTTCCGCTGTAACACCACATTCACCGCTAATACTCATACTTGCCAACCCTCCTAATTTTCCCGATAGACTCCCGAAGTTCAGTGCCCCTCCTCAAAATCTCCCAGGGCAACCATTCTCCCGAATTTCTACCGATTTCCACCTGGACAACTATATTGGGGGCGTGCATTTAAGGCACTGCCTTTAGCGTTCTCTACAACCTGTCGTCACGTCCGCTTTTCCTCCATACTAACAGCGCGTCACATAATATTTGTGGCTTTTACGCGCACACACACACACACACACACACACACACACACACACACACACACACACACACAAGTGAATGCAAGGCATACTTGGTCAATAGCCATACAGGTCACACTGAGGGTGGCCGTATAAACAACTTTAGCACTGTTACAAATATGCGCCACACTGTGAACCCACACCAAACAAGAATGACAAACACATTTCGGGTGAACATCCGCACCGTAACAAAACAGAACAAAATATCCAGAACCCCTTGCAGCACTAAGTCTTCCGGGAAACTTCCAGCAAACTGACCTATAATAAACGTTTTATTGATGCATTTTCTCTTGCTACTTCAAGGCTTGAATGTTTGGTTCATTCATTATTGTTATTTTATTTTCAAATGTATTATTAGCCTGTGGAAAAAATGTGATATTTACCTCAGAAGATTGCAAATAGAAAAAAAAGACATAACATTTTTATTTAAATTTTATTTGATATGCCATTGATATTCATTTAATTTATATTATTATTATTTGAAACTGGATTTTGCGTGTCACTAAAGTTAAATAAGCCTTGTTTGTTCAATATTTATTGCAAAACTTGTTTGGGTCCCTATTAAAAGGTTAATTTGTTCAACCTTGGCCCGCGGCTTTGTTCCGTTGAAAATTTTGGCCAACTCTGTATTTGAGTTTGACACCCCTGATGTAGACAATAAAGCATCCTTACATAAAAGCAGATTGCTACTGTTTGTCTTGCACTATTTGGCTGAGGGCTGCGGCAAACAGCTAATTGATTATGATTTAGTGGCAGCAAGGCATGAAGGAGCACGGAGAGAAACCAGGGAGCCTTTATGCACTTTAAGTTCAGCAGGGTTCAATCTCTCCTTGGGCGCCATGATACTAACCAGATTACCTTCCGCCATTGCGTCAGCCGCCAGCGGTCGATACGTACCATTAGCGCTAAACACTCTTTAATTAGTGACGAATGCCGAGGCCGCTCGTTTGCATCATCTGCTGTACCTGCAGCCTTCATGTACAAAACATTCTATTATCAAGTGAGCTGATTGCTTGTCTTCGGGTGCTCGGCGCCTCTTTATGCCGCCAACAATGACGGACCGGAGGCTGGCACAGAAAGGCATTAGCGATGCCTTTTATACGCCACGAACCGGGCTGGGAGACGCCGTTCGCCTTCGGGCATAAAGACGGCGAGCTTTGATTATCGATTCAACGCCTCTCGTCCCGACACATAAGGTACAATTTTGACCTGAAAGAACCCTCGTGAAAGAACAGACAGAATTTTAGTAAAAAAAAAACAAAAAACCCTAAGCTGAATGGGAATTTAACGGAGTGTAAAACATCATGCAAATTCCACGGCGCGTCTCTTTGTGCGGGAACGAGAAAAGGAGAAGAAAAAGGATGGAGTGTGTTTGAATGGAGAGTTGCGGGCTGCATTTCAATGAGAGAACACAGCTCGTCTCCCCGAAGAGGCGGTAATGATCTCTGCCTGTCGGATTTTATGTTTGCGCATTTACATAAAAATGTTATTCCAGGAGATGAGCAAAATTAGTCCTTCTTTTATAAAAGGACTTTTGCTAAAAATACTGAGGATGCTGCAACACAGCAGCAACACGGCGGGGCCGCTGAGAGATGATTCCAAATGCCCCGCGGCCGCCTCGGTACTCGGGATTACTTCTCTCCTTTAAATAAACAAACACCACCAGCCGCCGAAGGAGAAGGAGGATGGAGAGTGACCGTGGAGCGCCGTTGTATTGTTTACCCAATTAGGCGGAAAGTTTGGGGATGAAAGCGCTTGAGAGACTCTTCATAACGAGCACTTCGCTCGCAGATTTCAAGATGTTCTGTTGCGTGTTGGACGGTTGTGCTTCGTGATTCCTTTAAATGTTGAAAGAGACATGTTGGAGCAAAACTAGGAACAAACTAATCTGTTTGGAGCAGCAAAAAACTGAACGTCTTATATAAGTGTTAAAATGAAGGCAACACATGATGCAAGTGTCTATAATAGTTATATTAGCCTACTATTAAAATTACTTTAAAAGTCTCATAAGTGTTATGATGACAACGCATGATGAAAGTGTCTATATTAGCTATATTAGCCTACTATCAAAATGACTTTAAAAGTCTTGCATAAGTGTTATAATAAAGACAACGCATGATGAAAGTGTCTATATTAGCTATATTAGCTTACTATCAAATGACTTTAAAAGTCTTTTATAAGTGTTAGTAATGAAGACAACACATGATGTAAGTATCTATATGAGCCTACTATCAAAATGACTTTAAAAGTCTTATATAAGTGTTATAATGAAGACAACACATGATGCTAGTGTCTATATTAGCCTACTATCAAAATGACTTTAAAGTCTTATATAAGTGTTATAATGAAGACAGCCGATGATGTAAGCGTCTATATGAGCCTACTATCAAAATGACTTTTAAAGTCTTATATAAGTGTTATAATGAAGACAACACCTAATGCAAGTCTATCAATTAGCCTACTATCAAAATGACTTTAAAAGTCTTATAATGAAGGCAACACATGATGTAAGTGTCTATATTAGCTATATTAGCCTCCTATGAAAATGACTTTAAAAGTCTTATATAAGTGTTATAATAAAAACGCCTAATGTAAGTGTATATATTAGCCTACTGTCAAAATTACTTTAAAAGTATTACAATGAAGGCAACACATGATGAAAGTGTCTATAGTAGCCATATTAGCCTACTATCAAAATGACTTTAAAAGTCTTAGATAAGTGTCATAATGAAGACAACGGATGATGTAAGTGTCTATATTAGCATACTATCAAAATGACTTTTAAAGTCTTATAATGATGGCAACACATGATGAAAGTGTCTATATTAGCCTACTATCAAAATTACTTTAAAAGTCTTAGATTGCAGCTTAGATAGGCGCCAGCGCCTCCTGTGACCCCAAAAGGGAATAAGCGGTAAGAAATGGATGGATGGATGGCTGGCTGGATAGTGAAGACAATGCATGATGTAAGTGTCTATATTAGCCTACTATCAAATCACTTTAAAAGTCTTTAATAAGTGTTATAATGAAGACAACGAATGTAGTAAGCGTCTATATGAGCCTATTATCAAAATGATTTTAAAAGTCTTATTAAAATGTTATAATGAAGACAATGCATGATGTAAGTGTCTATATCAGCCTACTATCAAAATGACTTTAAAATTCTCATATAAGTGTTATAATGAAGACAACGCATGATGCAAGTGTCTATATTATCCTACTATCAAAATGACTTTAAAAGTCGTATGAGGGCAAGACATGATGAAAGGGTCTATATTATCCTACTATCAAAATGACTTTAAAAGTCTTATATAAGTGTTATAATTAAGACAATGCATGATGTAAGTGTCTATATTAGCCTACTATCAAATGACTTTAAAAGTCTTACATAAGTGTTAACAATGAAGACAACACATGATGTCAGCGTCTATATTGGCCTACTATGAAAATGAATTTAAAAGTCTTATATAAGTGTTATAATGAAGGCATCACATGATGTGTCTATTTTAGCCTACTATAAAAATGACTTTAAAAGTCTTATGATGGCAACACATGATGAAAGTGTCTATATTAGCCTACTATCAATATAACTTTAAAAGTCTTATATTGTAGCTGAGATAGGCGCCAGCGCCCACCGCAACCCCAACAGGGAATAAACGGTAGAAAATGGATGGATGGATGGCTGGATAATGAAGACAACGCATGATGTGTCTATATTAGTCTACTATCAAATGACTTTAAAAGTCTTATATAAGTGTTATAATAAAGACAACATATGATGCAAGTGTATATATTAGCCTACTATCAAAATTACTTTAAAAGTCTTACAATGAAGGCAACACATGATGAAAGTGTCTATATTAGCTATATTAGCCTACTATCAAAATGACTTTAAAAGTCTTATATAAGTGTTATAATGAAGGCAACACATGTGTCTATTTTAGCCTACTATCAAAATGACATTAAAAGTCTCATATAAGTGTTATAATGAAGACAACGCATGATGCAAGTGTCTATATTAGCCTACTATTAAAATGACTTTAAAAGTCTTATAATGATGGCAACACATGATGTAAGTGTCTATATTAGCCTACTGTCAAAATGACTTCAAAAGTCTTATATAAGTGTTATAATGAAGGCAACACATGTGTCTATTTTAGCCTACTATCAAAATGACATTAAAAGTCTCATATAAGTGTTATAATGAAGACAACGCATGATGCAAGTGTCTATATTAGCCTACTATCAAATGACTTTAAAAGTCTTATAATGATGGCAACACATGATGAAAGTGTCTATATTAGCCTACTATCAAAATGACTTTAAAAGTCTTATATAAGTGTTATAATGAAGACAATGCATGATCTAAGTGTCTATATTAGCCTACTATTAAAATGACTTTAAACGTCTGATAATGATGGCAACACATGATGTATGTGTCTATATTAGCCTACTGTCAAAATGACTTCAAAAGTCTTATATAAGTGTTATAATGAAGGCAACACGTGTCTATTTTAGCCTACTATCAAAATGACATTAAAAGTCTCATATAAGTGTTATAATGAAGACAACGCATGATGCAAGTGTCTATATTAGCCTACTATCAAATGACTTTAAAAGTCTTATAATGATGGCAACACATGATGAAAGTGTCTATATTAGCCTACTATCAAAATGACTTTAAAAGTCTCCTATAAGTGTTATAATGAAGACAACACATGATGTAAGTGTCTATATTAGCCTACTATCAAAATGACTTTAAAAGTCTTATAATGATGGCAACACATGATGTGTCTATATTAGCCTACTATCGAAATGACTTTAAAAGTCTTATAATGATGGCAACACATGATGAAAGTGTCTATATTAGCCTACTATCAAAATGACTTTAAAAGTCTTATATAAGTGTTATAATGAAGACAATGCATGATGTAAGTGTCTATATTAGCCTACTATTAAAATGACTTTAAAAGTCTTATAATGATGGCAACACATGATGTATGTGTCTATATTAGCCTACTGTCAAAATGACTTCAAAAGTCTTATATAAGTGTTATAATGAAGGCAACACGTGTCTATTTTAGCCTACTATCAAAATGACATTAAAAGTCTCATATAAGTGTTATAATGAAGACAACGCATGATGCAAGTGTCTATATTAGCCTACTATCAAATGACTTTAAAAGTCTTATAATGATGGCAACACATGATGAAAGTGTCTATATTAGTCTACTATCAAAATGACTTTAAAAGTCTCCTATAAGTGTTATAATGAAGACAACACATGATGTAAGTGTCTATATTAGCCTACTATCAAAATGACTTTAAAAGTCTTATAATGATGGCAACACATGATGTAAGTGTCTATATTAGCCTACTATCGAAATGACTTTAAAAGTCTTATAATGATGGCAACACATGATGAAAGTGTCTATATTAGCCTACTATCAAAATGACTTTAAAAGTCTTATATAAGTGTTATAATGAAGACAATGCATGATGTAAGTGTCTATATTAGCCTACTATTAAAATGACTTTAAAAGTCTTATAATGATGGCAACACATGATGTATGTGTCTATATTAGCCTACTGTCAAAATGACTTCAAAAGTCTTATATAAGTGTTATAATGAAGGCAACACGTGTCTATTTTAGCCTACTATCAAAATGACATTAAAAGTCTCATATAAGTGTTATAATGAAGACAACGCATGATGCAAGTGTCTATATTAGCCTACTATCAAATGACTTTAAAAGTCTTATAATGATGGCAACACATGATGAAAGTGTCTATATTAGTCTACTATCAAAATGACTTTAAAAGTCTCCTATAAGTGTTATAATGAAGACAACACATGATGTAAGTGTCTATATTAGCCTACTATCAAAATGACTTTAAAAGTCTTATAATGATGGCAACACATGATGAAAGTGTCTATATTAGCCTACTGTCAAAATGACTTCAAAAGTCTTATATAAGTGTTATAATGAAGGCAACACGTGTCTATTTTAGCCTACTATCAAAATGACTTTAAAATTCTTCTATAAGTGTTATAATGAAGACAATGCATGATGTAAGTGTCTATATTAGCCTACTATCAAAATGACTTTAAAAGTCTTATATAAGTGTTACAATGAAGGCCAATCCTAATGCAAGTGTATCAATTAGCCTACAATCAAAATGACTTTAAAAGTCTTATAATGAAGGCAACACGATGAAAGTGTCTATATTAGCTATATTAGCCTACTATCAAAATTACTTTGAAAGTCTTATATAAGTGTTATAATAAAGACAACACATGATGTAAGTGTCTATATTAGCCTACTATCAAAATGACTTTGAAAGTCTTATGTAAGTATTATAATGAAGGCAACACATGATGTAAGCGTCTAAATTAGCCTACTATCAAGATTACTTTAAAAGTCTTACATAAGTGTACTAAATATTTGTTTTCCTGAACATTTAGTGGGTGCGGCTTATGTGTTGTGCACTTTATGTGCGGAAGATACAGTTTATACTGAAGTGCTGCCTCAGATTTTGTTAGTAATCCGCTCCAAGAGTCAGACGAAGACGAAATCATACAAAAACTAACACAAAGGACATTTCATAGGGAATAATAATAACTTGATTGATACTTTGGGCAAAAAGCATACATTATTTAGTAAGAAGTACACACATGAAAACACAATTAACCCTTGTGTGGTGTTCGGGTCTGTGGGACCCGTTTCCATTTTTTATTAAAAAATAAATGATACAATTTATTAATTTTTCAAACTGAGACTCACTGACTTTGGCTCATTTTCAGGGAAGAACATATATCAGAATAAAAATTTAATGACCACACACCATACACCCCCTACACATTTCTATTACGTAAAATATGTCCGGGTCCAGTGGACCCGGACCTAATAGAAGTGTGGAAGTTGATGTTCTGTGTACCACACACAACTACTCAACCACTATGTACCTAGTAACAGTTACCAGCCATGTAATGCACACTCAACAAAACAGAAAGGGACAAGGGGTAGCAAAAAGAAAGATGGAACACCATCCTCCACACGACACCTCCGCTCCGGACAATCTAACCTCCTCCAACCTCCGAGGACAAAGCTATGAACAATGGGAGACCGGGTTTGCTGTCACGCCGCTTCCAGTCTGTGGAACGCTCTCCCTGACCACCTGAGGGGACCACAAACTGTGGATGCTTTTAAAAAGGCTTAAAAACCCTTCTTTTTGTAAACTGACTAATACAAGTGTGAAAATGTATGTTTTATTTGTACCACAAACCACTCCCTCACACACACACACACACACACACATCAGGCCTAGACAGGAGGACGACAGAGTGTTGGTACACAGAACATCAGAGGGTCAAATGTGCGAACAAATGAGAGCAGACAGTGTTGACAAACAGTGTTGCAACCTTTTGTGCAGAAACACAAAAGAAGAACCCCTATGGGATGTGGAAGCTGGCATAAAAATTTTCCGTCCAACGTTCATATTGTTGTTACTCAGCCAGCGTTTGTGGGTCTGATGGACCCGTTGCATTTTGTGACTTTTAATGCCTCACAATCAAACACTTTTACGGTAAAATACTGAACAGATGTTTGTTAGGATCAGGTAAAAATCATGTTCAGTATTTTAACGTAAAAGTGTTTGATTTTTTTGTGGCTTTTAATGCCTCACAATCAAACACTTTTACGTTAAAATACTGAACAGATTTTTACCTGATCCTAATAAACATCTGTTCAGTATTTTAACGTAAAAATGCCTCACAATCAAACACTTTTACATTAAAATACTGAACAGATTTTTACCTGATCCTAATAAAAATCTGTTCAGTATTTTAACGTAAAAATGCCTCACAATCAAACACTTTTACGTTAAAATACTGAACAGATTTTTACCTGATCCTAATAAACATCTTTTCAGTATTTTAACGTAAAAATGCCTCACAATCAAACACTTTTACGTTAAAATACTGAACAGATTTTTACCTGATCCTGATAAACATCTGTTCAGTATTTTAACGTAAAAATGCCTCACAATCAAACACTTTTACGTTAAAATACTGAACAGATTTTTACCTGATCCTAATAAACATCTGTTCAGTATTTTAACGTAAAAATGCCTCACAATCAAACACTTTTACGTTAAAATACTGAACAGATTTTTACCTGATCCTAATAAACATCTGTTCAGTATTTTAACGTAAAAATGCCTCACAATCAAACACTTTTACGTTTAAATACTGAACAGATTTTTACCTGATCCTAATAAACATCTGTTCAGTATTCTAACGTAAAAATGCCTCACAATCAAACATTTTTACGCTAAAATACTGAAGAGATTTTTACCTGATCCTAATAAACATCTGTTCAGTATTTTAACGTAAAAATGCCTCACAATCAAACACTTTTACGTTAAAATACTGAACAGATTTTTACCTGATCCTAATAAACATCTGTTCAGTATTTTAACGTAAAAATGCCTCACAATCAAACACTTTTACGTTGAAATACTGAACAGATTTTTACCTGATCCTAATAAACATCTGTTCAGTATTTTAACGTAAAAGTGTTTGATTGTGAGGCATTAAAAGCCACAAAAAAATCTAACACTTTTACGTTAAAATACTGAACAGATGTTATTTAGGATCAGGTAAAAATCTTTTCAGTATTTTAACGTAAAAGTGTTTGATTTTTTTGTGGCTTTTAATGCCTCACAATCAAACACTTTTACGTTAAAATACTGAACAGATTTTTACCTGATCCTAATAAACATCTGTTCAGTATTTTAACGTAAAAATGCCTCACAATCAAACACTTTTACGTTAAAATACTGAACAGATTTTTACCTGATCCTAATAAACATCTGTTCAGTATTTTAACGTAAAAATGCCTCACAATCAAACACTTTTACGTTGAAATACTGAAAAGATTTTTACCTGATCCTAATAAACATTTGTTCAGTATTTTAACGTAAAAATGCCTCACAATCAAACACGTCTACGTTAAAATACTGAACAGATTTTTACTTGATCCCAATAAACATCTGTTCAGTATTTTAACGTAAAAATGCCTCACAATCAAACACTTTTACGTTGAAATACTGAACAGATTTTTACCTGATCCTAATAAACATCTGTTCAGTATTTTAACGTAAAAATGCCTCACAATCAAACACTTTTACGTTAAAATACTGAACAGATTTTTACCTGATCCTGATAAACATCTGTTCAGTATTTTAACGTAAAAATGCCTCACAATCAAACACTTTTACGTTAAAATACTGAACAGATTTTTACCTGATCCTAATAAACATCTGTTCAGTATTTTAACGTAAAAATGCCTCACAATCAAACACTTTTACGTTAAAATACTGAACAGATTTTTACCTGATCCTAATAAACATCTGTTCAGTATTTTAACGTAAAAATGCCTCACAATCAAACACTTTTACGTTTAAATACTGAACAGATTTTTACCTGATCCTAATAAACATCTGTTCAGTATTCTAACGTAAAAATGCCTCACAATCAAACATTTTTACGCTAAAATACTGAAGAGATTTTTACCTGATCCTAATAAACATCTGTTCAGTATTTTAACGTAAAAATGCCTCACAATCAAACACTTTTACGTTAAAATACTGAACAGATTTTTACCTGATCCTAATAAACATCTGTTCAGTATTTTAACGTAAAAATGCCTCACAATCAAACACTTTTACGTTGAAATACTGAACAGATTTTTACCTGATCCTAATAAACATCTGTTCAGTATTTTAACGTAAAAGTGTTTGATTGTGAGGCATTAAAAGCCACAAAAAAATCTAACACTTTTACGTTAAAATACTGAACAGATGCTATTTAGGATCAGGTAAAAATCTTTTCAGTATTTTAACGTAAAAGTGTTTGATTTTTTTGTGGCTTTTAATGCCTCACAATCAAACACTTTTACGTTAAAATACTGAACAGATTTTTACCTGATCCTAATAAACATCTGTTCAGTATTTTAACGTAAAAATGCCTCACAATCAAACACTTTTACGTTAAAATACTGAACAGATTTTTACCTGATCCTAATAAACATCTGTTCAGTATTTTAACGTAAAAATGCCTCACAATCAAACACTTTTACGTTGAAATACTGAAAAGATTTTTACCTGATCCTAATAAACATTTGTTCAGTATTTTAACGTAAAAATGCCTCACAATCAAACACGTCTACGTTAAAATACTGAACAGATTTTTACTTGATCCCAATAAACATCTGTTCAGTATTTTAACGTAAAAATGCCTCACAATCAAACACTTTTACGTTGAAATACTGAACAGATTTTTACCTGATCCTAATAAACATCTGTTCAGTATTTTAACGTAAAAATGCCTCACAATCAAACACTTTTACGTTAAAATACTGAACAGATTTTTACCTGATCCTGATAAACATCTGTTCAGTATTTTAACGTAAAAATGCCTCACAATCAAACACTTTTACGTTAAAATACTGAACAGATTTTTACCTGATCCTAATAAACATCTGTTCAGTATTTTAACGTAAAAATGCCTCACAATCAAACACTTTTACGTTAAAATACTGAACAGATTTTTACCTGATCCTAATAAACATCTGTTCAGTATTTTAACGTAAAAATGCCTCACAATCAAACACTTTTACGTTTAAATACTGAACAGATTTTTACCTGATCCTAATAAACATCTGTTCAGTATTCTAACGTAAAAATGCCTCACAATCAAACATTTTTACGCTAAAATACTGAAGAGATTTTTACCTGATCCTAATAAACATCTGTTCAGTATTTTAACGTAAAAATGCCTCACAATCAAACACTTTTACGTTAAAATACTGAACAGATTTTTACCTGATCCTAATAAACATCTGTTCAGTATTTTAACGTAAAAATGCCTCACAATCAAACACTTTTACGTTGAAATACTGAACAGATTTTTACCTGATCCTAATAAACATCTGTTCAGTATTTTAACGTAAAAGTGTTTGATTGTGAGGCATTAAAAGCCACAAAAAAATCTAACACTTTTACGTTAAAATACTGAACAGATGTTATTTAGGATCAGGTAAAAATCTTTTCAGTATTTTAACGTAAAAGTGTTTGATTTTTTTGTGGCTTTTAATGCCTCACAATCAAACACTTTTACGTTAAAATACTGAACAGATTTTTACCTGATCCTAATAAACATCTGTTCAGTATTTTAACGTAAAAATGCCTCACAATCAAACACTTTTACGTTAAAATACTGAACAGATTTTTACCTGATCCTAATAAACATCTGTTCAGTATTTTAACGTAAAAATGCCTCACAATCAAACACTTTTACGTTGAAATACTGAAAAGATTTTTACCTGATCCTAATAAACATTTGTTCAGTATTTTAACGTAAAAATGCCTCACAATCAAACACGTCTACGTTAAAATACTGAACAGATTTTTACTTGATCCCAATAAACATCTGTTCAGTATTTTAACGTAAAAATGCCTCACAATCAAACACTTTTACGTTGAAATACTGAACAGATTTTTACCTGATCCTAATAAACATCTGTTCAGTATTTTAACGTAAAAATGCCTCACAATCAAACACTCCTACGTTAAAACTACTGAACAGGTTTTTACCTGATCCTAATACACATCTGTTCAGTATTTTAACGTAAAAATGCCTCACAATCAAACACGTCTACGTTAAAATACTGAACAGATTTTTACCTGATCCTAATAAACATCTGTTCAGTATTTTAACGTAAAAATGCCTCACAATCAAACACTTTTACGTTAAAATACTGAACAGATTTTTACCTGATCCTAATACACATCTGTTCGGTATTTTAACGTAAAAATGCCTCACAATCAAACACGTCTACGTTAAAATACTGAACAGATTTTTACCTGATCCTAATAAACATCTGTTCAGTATTTTAACGTAAAAATGCCTCACAATCAAACACTTTTACGTTGAAATACTGAACAGATTTTTACCTGATCCTAACAAACATCTGTTCAGTATTTTAACGTAAAAGTGTTTGATTGTGAGGCATTAAAAGCCACAAAAAAATCCAACACTTTTACGTTAAAATACTGAACAGATGTTTGTTAGGATCAGGTAAAAATCTTTTCAGTATTTTAACGTAAAAGTGTTTGATTTTTTTGTGGCTTTTAATGCCTCACAATCAAACACTTTTACGTTAAAATACTAAACAGATTTTTACCTGATCCTAATAAACATCTGTTCAGTATTTTAACGTAAAAATGCCTCACAATCAAACACTTTTACGTTAAAATACTGAACAGATTTTTACCTGATCCTAATAAATATCTGTTCAGTATTTTAACGTAAAAATGCCTCACAATCAAACACTTTTACGTTAAAATACTGAACAGATTTTTACCCGATCCTCATAAACATCTGTTCAGTATTTTAACGTAAAAATGCCTCGCAATCAAGCACTTTTACGTTAAAATACTGAACAGATTTTTACCTTATCCTGATAAACATCTGTTCAGTATTTTAACGTAAAAATGTCTCACAATCAAACACTTTTACGTTAAAATACTGAACAGATTTTTACCTGATCCTAATAAACATCCGTTCAGTATTTTAAGGTAAAAGTGTTTGATTGTGAGGCATTAAAAGCCACAAAAAGCAAGGGGTCCATCAGACCCACAAACACTGGCTGTGTAACAACAATATGAACATTACACAAGGGTTAAGTCACTAATGTCTTCATCTTACAGTCAAAAGTGTCAGCTCATGTTTTTGGAGTCGTTACGGCTGCTCCAGCGGAAAGTTCAACTTCGCTGGTGTTGAATGTGGTGGCGCTCAAGGTCGCTCACTGTCTTTGCAGGTCGGTCACTTCCTGCTCGACGGCCGTGTTGCTGTGCAGAACCAGCGTGTGTTTGAGGTCGGACGTGGCAGCAACAGCTATTAATATGTCTGAGCCTGCATCTCCCAATCTTCTTACACTCAACTGATGCAAGAGGAATGCAATAGGCGCCCTCACTCCCCTCTCTCTCTCCCTCCCTCCTCGCTCGTCCACGTCCTCGCCACCTGCGCTATTTCTCCTGGCCTCTGGACACTCCAGCTCCCTCCGTTCTTCCAATTCCATGCTGAAAATTCCATGCTGAAAATCTCCTTTTCACTGTTGCTGGGCGACCCCAGGCTTTTTTTTACACCGTCTTCCTAAAGCAGGGGCTCGCGAGCCAGATCAATCAATCAATCAATGTTTACTTATATAGCCCTAAATCACTAGTGTCTCAAAGGGCTGCACAGACCACCACGACATCCTCGGTAGGCCCACTTAAGGGCAAGGAAAACTCACACCCAGTGGGACATTGGTGACAATAATGACCCAGTGGGACATCGGTGACAATAATGACTATGAGAACCTTAGAGAGGAGGAAAGCAATGGATGTCGAGCGGGTCTAACATGATACTGTGAAAGTTTAATCCACAATGGATCCAACACAGTCGCGAGAGTCCAGTCCAAAGCGGATCCAACACAGCAGCGAGAGTCCCGTTCACAGCGGAGCCAGCAGGAAACCATCCCAAGCGGAGGCGGATCAGCAGCGCAGAGATGTCCCCAGCCGATACACAGGCAAGCAGTACATGGCCACTGGATCGGACCGGACCCCCTCCACAAGGGAGAGTGGGACATAGAAGAAAAAGAAAAGAAACGGCAGATCAACTGGTCTAAAAAGGGAGTCTATTTAAAGGCTAGAGTATACAAATGAGTTTTAAGGTGAGACTTAAATGCTTCTACTGAGGTGGCATCTCCAACTGTTACCGGGAGGGCATTCCAGAGTACTGGAGCCCGAACGGAAAACGCTCTATAGCCCGCAGACTTTTTTTGGGCTTTGGGAATCACTAATAAGCCGGAGTCTTTTGAACGCAGATTTCTTGCCGGGACATATGGTACAATACAATCGGCAAGATAGGCTGGAGCTAGACCGTGTAGTATTTTATACGTAAGTAGTAAAACCTTAAAGTCACATCTTAAGTGCACAGGAAGCCAGTGCAGGTGAGCCAGTACAGGCGTAATGTGATCAAACTTTCTTGTTCTTGTCAAAAGTCTAGCAGCCGCATTTTGTACCAACTGTAATCTTTTAATGCTAGACATGGGGAGACCCGAAAATAATACGTTACAGTAGTCGAGGCGAGACGTAACAAACGCATGGATAATGATCTCAGCGTCTTTAGTGGACAAAATGGAGCGAATTTTAGCGATATTACGAAGATGAAAGAAGGCCGTTTTAGTAACGCTTTTAATGTGTGCCTCAAAGGAGAGTGGCTCTTTTGATAACTGCATCTGGCTCTCGGATAAATCTGAGCTGAGACTGTGAAAATTAATGTTCAAAATATAAAACATGCTCATGCATTTGAATCCATCCATCCTTTTTTTCCACCGCACTCGTTCGAGAAGTTGCAATAAGGGTAAGAAGTGATTTATTTATTTATCGGTTAGTTTAGGGTTTGCCCTCCTGGGGTATCTTCAGAGCACCAAGCACCGACATGAGAGCCTATAGTTTTTTATTTTTCAATAAGTCTCTCAGTTGCTTTCCAGCAATTGTCTTTTTCCTCTTTCGTTCTCGCTCGCACTCTGGCTCCAGCCCCAACCCCGTCTCTCCTCCTGGCTGCTGCTTATAAATTAGATAAAAAAGGCCCAGGTGGGCCTTCTATGCACCTGTCGCTGATTTCGAGGCTGGTCCTGGCAACAACCCGCTTCGCTGCAGTCCCGCAGCCCACGTCCCCTCCACAGTTATAACAATGTTATTACAAAGAATAAGAGCCCTATTATAATCTAGAAATGTTGGCCTTACTTAAAAATGCACGCGTTCAGTTATTATACGGCTCTCACGGAAATACATTTTAAAATATTTGGATTCTTGGCTCTCTCAGCCAAAAAGGTTCCCGACCCCTGCCCTAAAGTAAAGGGAAATTTCTCTTCTTTCCAGTATTTTGCGCCTTGTGTCATACCTGAAAAATGGCTTTTTTTGTGTATCGTTTAAAGCAGGAGTGCCAATCTTGTTTTTATTAAGTCACTTTATAACCTTGGCTGCCATCTGAGAACTGCCTGTCACAGTAAATCTACAATATATGAAAATAAACACTATAAATTCTGGACTATCAGCCTCAACTTATTCCCTACTCTTTGAGCACTGCGGCTTATAAAACAGCGCAGATTATTCATGGTTGTTTTTCTTCGCTGGCGGCTATTATAAGAAATAGTTTAAAAAACAAACAAGCAAAGACACTGAAAAGGTGTTTTGTTTGTGCTATGGCGCCATCTTTTGGACAAGTTACATTAGAAGAATTGTTACAACGTGTAAATGGAATAAAACAGACAACATGTTTACTTGACCCTCTTCCTGGGAAACTGATCAAGGAGCTCTTTGTATTATTAGGTCCATCAGTGCTAAATATTATAAACTTATCACTTTCCTCGGGCACTGTTCCCCTAGCATTCAAAAAAGCGGTTATTCATTCTATTCTTAAAAGACCTAACCTCGATCCTGACCTCATGGTAAACTACCGACCGGTGTCTCACCTTCCCTTTATTTCAAAAATCCTCGAAAAAATTGTTGCGGAGCAGTTAAATGAACACTTAGCGTCTAACAATCTATGTGAAACCTTTCAATCCGGTTTCAGGGCAAATCACTCCACGGAGACAGCCCTCGCAAAAATGACTAATGATCTATTGCTAACGACGGATTCTGATGCGTCATCTATGTTGCTGCTCCTCGATCTTAGCGCTGCTTTCGATACCGTCGATCATAATCTTTTATTAGAACGTATCAAAACACGAATTGGTATGTCAGACTTAGCCCTGTCTTGGTTTAACTCTTATCTTACTGATAGGATGCAGTGTGTCTCCCATAACAATGTGACCTCGGACTACGTTAAGGTAACGTGTGGAGTTCCCCAGGGTTCGGTCCTTGGCCCTGCACTCTTCAGCATCTACATGCTGCCGCTAGGTGACATCATACGCAAATACGGTATTAGCTTTCACTGTTATGCTGATGACACCCAACTCTACATGCCCCTAAAGCTGACCAACACGCCGGATTGTAGTCAGCTGGAGGCGTGTCTTAATGAAATTAAACAATGGATGTCCGCTAACTTTTTGCAACTCAACGCCAAAAAAACGGAAATGCTGATTATCGGTCCTGCTAGACACCGACCTCTATTTAATAATACAACTCTAACATTTGACAACCAAACAATTAAACAAGGCGACACGGTAAAGAATCTGGGTATTATCTTCGACCCAACTCTCTCTTTTGAGTCACACATTAAAAGCGTTACTAAAACGGCCTTCTTTCATCTCCGTAATATCGCTAAAATTCGCTCCATTCTGTCCACTAAAGACGCTGAGATCATTATCCATGCGTTTGTTACGTCTCGCCTCGACTACTGTAACGTATTATTTTCGGGTCTCCCCATGTCTAGCATTAAAAGATTACAGTTGGTACAAAATGCGGCTGCTAGACTTTTGACAAGAACAAGAAAGTTTGATCACATTACGCCTGTACTGGCTCACCTGCACTGGCTTCCTGTGCACTTAAGATGTGACTTTAAGGTTTTACTACTTACGTATAAAATACTACACGGTCTAGCTCCATCCTATCTTGCCGATTGTATTGTACCATATGTCCCGGCAAGAAATCTGCGTTCAAAGGACTCCGGCTTATTAGTGATTCCCAAAGCCCAAAAAAAGTCTGCGGGCTATAGAGCGTTTTGCGTTCGGGCTCCAGTACTATGGAATGCCCTCCCGGTAACAGTTCGAGATGCCACCTCAGTAGAAGCATTTAAGTCTCACCTTAAAACTCATTTGTATACTCTAGCCTTTAAATAGACTCCCTTTTTAGACCAGTTGATCTGCCGTTTCTTTTCTTTTTCTTCTATGTCCCACTCTCCCTTGTGGAGGGGGTCCGGTCCGATCCGGTGGCCATGTACTGCTTGCCTGTGTATCGGCTGGGGACATCTCTGCGCTGCTGTTCCGCCTCCGCTTGGGATGGTTTCCTGCTGGCTCCGCTGTGAACGGGACTCTCGCTGCTGTGTTGGATCCGCTTTGGACTGGACGCTCACGACTGTGTTGGATCCATTGTGGATTGAACTTTCACAGTATCATGTTAGACCCGCTCGACATCCATTGCTGTCCTCCTCTCCAAGGTTCTCATAGTCATCATTGTCACCGACGTCCCACTGGGTCATTATTGTCACCGATGTCCCACTGGGTGTGAGTTTTCCTTGCCCTTATGTGGGCCTACCGAGGATGTCGTGGTGGTTTGTGCAGCCCTTTGAGACACTAGTGATTTAGGGCTATATAAGTAAACATTGATTGATTGATTGATTGAAGTTTGCTCACTGCAAGTGCTGCAATGACCTTTTTGTAGAGCTTTCAAACGTTCCGTCGTCTCGCCGTCTATAGTGTTTCTCCTGGTATGGAGTCTTTATTCACCACTCCAAGTAATGTCTGTAGGTTCTACAATACAACTAAAACAATTCATACGCACTAAACTATCACATATGTGAGGTCTGTAGGAGATTTGTACGCGCAATTAAATGTGATGACGCTAGCTTTGGTAGCATTAGCTAATATGCTAGCACATTTACAAGTATCTTCCAATGACATTATTTTTGTATTGTTTCAGTTTCATAAATTCACCAAATTGTCACCGTGGAGTTATTGAGTCTGGATAGCTGATTGGAGAGCTAGCTTGCGCAGTTTGTGGCTCCATGACCACGACTTCTGTTTTGTTTGAGCAGCCAAGTGGAAACCATTAAGGTCTGTCAATAAACATTTACAAAAAATTTGTGTAAAAAAAAATAAGTCTGCAATGTATATATCTGCAGCTTATTGTCCGGTGCAGCTAATATATGGAAAGTATTTTTTCTTTCACAAATTAGTGGGTGTGGCTTACATTCCACCGCACTTTATAGTCCGGAAAAAAATTGATGAATAAACATACTGTGTGTATATATATATATATATATATATATATATATATATATATACATAAACAAAGATAAACATACATATATACATACAGATACACATATACGTACACAAAAACACAAGTACTATCTAAATACACATACATATAGCTCGGTTAGTAGAGTGGCCATGCCAGCAACTTGAGGGTTGCAGGTTCGATTCCCGCTTCCGCCATCCTAGTCACTGCCGTTGTGTCCTTGGGCAAGACACTTTACCCACGTGCTCCCAGTGCCACCCACACTGGTTTAAATGTAACTTAGGTATTGGGTTTCACTATGTAAAGCGCTTTGAGTCACTAGAGAAAAGTGCTATATAAATATAATTCACTTCACTTCACTGCTGTATCATCCATGTATCCATTTTGGTATAAACTCAACTCGTCCCGTTTGGAGGAAGTAGAATACTGAGTTGCATCCCAAGAGCACCATACCTACTGTGAAGCATGGGGGTGGAAACATCATGCTTTGGGGCTGTTTTTCTGCTAAGGGGACAGGACGATTGATCCGTGTTAAGGAAAGAATGAATGGGGCCATGTATCGTGAGATTTTGAGCCAAAACCTCCTTCCA
>NC_084631.1:36282330-36312330 GCF_033978795.1 Nerophis ophidion | reverse complement strand
AAGTACTATAAGAGAGTAAACAGGTGAAATGTGACAAGAAAATGTTGCAATGTTTACTCTAATTACACAAAGCTGCCATGCAGGCTGTTATTTTCTATGTTGCACACAAAAATTGCAATTCTTTTTCATCCTGACTCTAAAACTACTCACCATTTTCCAAATTTGATTAAACAAACTTTGCAGCCTGCAGTCATTTGTTCCAAACTCTTTGCCAAAAAACCAAACCACTGACACTTTTTTTTTATCCCTATGTTGCACAAAAAAATTGCGATTCTTTTTCATCCCGACTCTAAATCTATTCACCATTTTCCAAATTTGATTAAACAAACTTTGCAGCCTGCATTCATTTGCTCCACGCCCGTTGCCACAAAACCAAACCGCTGACAACACTATTTTTTCTACAGTGCACAAAAAATTGCGATACTTTTTCATCCTGATTCTAAATCTTTTCAAAATTGTCCTAATCTGAAAAAAACAATTTTGCAGCCTGCAGTCATGTGTTCCATGCACATTTAATTTTTCAGACTATAAGTCGCAGTTTTTTTCGTAGTTTGACCAGGGCTGCGACTTATACTCAGGAGCGACTTATGTGTGAAATTATTGACACATTACCGTGAAACAGGGGGGTCCAAAGTGCGGCCCGCGGGTAATTTTTTAACAGCCCTGAGCACATTCTAAACATACAATTGAAAAAAATAAAAAACAGAAAAAGTGCTATAAGAGAGTAAACAGGTGAAATGTGACAAGAAAATGTTGCAATGTTTACTCTAATAACACAAAGCTTCCATGCAGGCTGTTATTTTCTATGGTGCACACAAAAATTGCGATACTTTTTCATCCTGACTCTAAATCTACTCACCATTTTCCAAATTTGATTAAACAAACTATGCAGCCTGCATTCATTTGTTCCAAACTCATTGCCAAAAAACCAAACCACTGACAACACATTTTTTTATCCCTATGTTGCACACAAAAATTGCGATTATTTTTCATCCTGACTCTAAATTTATTCACCATTTTCCAAATATGATTAAACAAACTTTGCAGCCTGCATTCATTTGCTCCACACCCGTTGCCACAAAACCAAACCGCTGACAACACTATTTTTTCTACAGTGCACAAAAAATTGCGATACTTTTTCATCCTGTTTCTAAGTCTATTAAAAATTGGCCTAATCTGAAAAAACAAACTTTGCAGCCTGCAGTCATGTGTTCCATGCACATATTTTTCGGAATATAAGTTGCAGTTTTTTTCGTAGTTTGGCCAGGGGTGCGACTTATACTCAGGAGCGACTTATGTGTGAAATTATTAACACATTACTGTGAAACAGGGGTGTTCAACGTGCGGCCCGCGGGTAATTTTTTAGCGGCCCTAAGCAGATTCTAAAAATACGATTAAAAAAATGAAAAACAGAAAAAGTGCTATAAAAGAGTAAACAGGTGAAATGTGACAAGAAAATGTTGCAATGTTTACTCTAATAACACAAAGCTGCCATGCAGGCTGTTATTTTCTATGTTGCACACAAAAATTGCAATTCTTTTTCATCCTGACTCTAAATCTACTCACCATTTTCCAAATTTGATTAAACAAACTATGCAGCCTGCAGTCATTTGTTCCAAACTCTAGGCCAAATAACCAAACCACTGACAACACTTTTTTTATCCCTATGTTGCACACAAAAATTGCGATTCTTTTTCATCCTGACTCTAAATCTATTCACCATTTTCCAAATATGATTAAACAAACTTTGCAGCCTGCAGTCATTTGCTCCACGCCCGTTGCCACAAAACCAAACCGCTGACAACACTATTTTTTCTACGGTGCACAAAAAAATTGCAATACTTTTTCATCCTGATTCTAAATCTATTCAAAATGTTTCAAATCTGAAAAAACAAACTTTGCAGCCTGCAGTCATGTGTTCCATGCACGTTGTATTTTTTGTACTATAAGTCGCAGTTTTTTTCGTAGTTTGACCAGGGCTGCGACTTATACTCAGGAGCGACTTTTGTGTGAAATTATTGACACATTACGGTAAAACAGGGGTGTCCAAAGTGCGGCCCGCGGGTAATTTTTTAACGGCCCTAAGCACATTCTAAAAATACGATTAAAAAAAGGAAAAAAAGAAAAAGTGGTATAAAAGAGTAAACAGGTGAAATGTGACAAGAAAATGTTGCAATGTTTACTCTAATAACACAAAGCTGCCATGCAGGCTGTTATTTTCTATGTTGCACACAAAAATTGCAATTCTTTTTCATCCTGACTCTAAATCAACTCACTATTTTCCAAATTTGATTAAACAAATTACGCAGCTTGCAGTCATTTGTTCCAAACTTATTGCCAAAAAAACCAAACCACTGACAACATTTTTTTTATTCCTATGTTGCACACGAAAATTGCGATTGTTTTTCATCCGAATTCTAAATCTATTCACCATTTTCCATATTTGATTAAACAAACTTTGCAGCCACCATTCATTTGCTCCACGCCCGTTGCCACAAAACCAAACCGCTGACAACACTTTTTTCTACAGTGCACAAAAAATTGCGATACTTTTTCATCTTGATTCTAAATCTATTCAAAATGTTCCTAATCTGAAAAAACAAACTTTGCAGCCTGCAGTCATGTGTTCCATGCACGTTGTATTTTTCAGACTATAAGTCGCAGTTTTTTCCGTAGTTTGGACAGGGGTGCGACTTATACTCAGGAGCGACTTTTGTGTGAAATTATTGACACATTGCCGTGAAACAGGGGTGTCCAAAGTGCGGCCCGCGGGTAATTTTTTAACAGCCCTAAGCACATTCTAAAAATACGATTAAAAAAATGAAAAACAGAAAAAGTGTTATAAAAGAGTAAACAGTTGAAATGTGACAAGAAAATGTTGCAATGTTTACTCTAATAACACAAAGCTGCCATGCAGGCTGTTATTTGCTACGGTGCACACAAAAATTGCGATACTTTTTCATCCTGACTCTAAATCTACTCACCATTTTCCAAATTTGATTAAACAAACTATGCAGCCTGCAGTCATTTGTCGAAAACTCATTGCCAAAAAACCAAACCACTGACAACACTTTTTTTATTCCTATGTTGCACACAAAAATTGCAATTCGTTTTCATCCTGACTCTAAATTTATTCACCATTTTCCAAATTTGATTAAACAAACTTTGCAGCCACCATTCATTTGCTCCACGCCCGTTGCCACAAAACCAAACCGCTGACAACGCTATTTTTTCTACGGTGTACAAAAAATTGCGATACTTTTCATCCTGATTCTAAATCTATTAAAAATTGTCCTAATCTAAAAAAAAACTAACTTTGCAGCCTGCAGTCATGTGTTCCATACACATATTTTTCGGACTATAATTTGCAGTTTTTTCCGTAGTTTTGCCAGGGGTGCGACTTATACTCAGGAGAGACTTGTGTGTGAAATTACTGACACATTACCGTGAAACAGGGGTGTCCAAAGTGCGGCCCGGGGGTAATTTTTTAACGGCCCTAAGCACATTCTAAAAATACGATTAAAAAAATGAAAAATGGAAAAATTGCTATAAAAGAGTAAACAGGTGAAATGTGACAAGAAAATGTTGCAATGTTTACTCTAATAACACAAAGCTTCCATGCAGGCTGTTATTTTCTATGGTGCACACAAAAATTGCGATACTTTTTCATCCTGACTCTAAATCTACTCACCATTTTCCAAATTTGATTAAACAAACTATGCAGCCTGCATTCATTTGTTCCAAACTCATTGCCAAAAAACCAAACCACTGACAACACATTTTTTTATCCCTATGTTGCACACAAAAATTGCGATTATTTTTCATCCTGACTCTAAATTTATTCACCATTTTCCAAATATGATTAAACAAACTTTGCAGCCTGCATTCATTTGCTCCACGCCCGTTGCCACAAAACCAAACCACTGACAACACTATTTTTTCTACAGTGCACAAAAAATTGCGATACTTTTTCATCCTGTTTCTAAGTCTATTAAAAATTGGCCTAATCTGAAAAAACAAACTTTGCAGCCTGCAGTCATGTGTTCCATGCACATATTTTTCGGAATATAAGTTGCAGTTTTTTTCGTAGTTTGGCCAGGGGTGCGACTTATACTCAGGATCGACTTATGTGTGAAATTATTAACACATTACTGTGAAACAGGGGTGTTCAACGTGCGGCCCGCGGGTAATTTTTTAGCGGCCCTAAGCAGATTCTAAAAATACGATTAAAAAAATGAAAAACAGAAAAAGTGCTATAAAAGAGTAAACAGGTGAAATGTGACAAGAAAATGTTGCAATGTTTACTCTAATAACACAAAGCTGCCATGCAGGCTGTTATTTTCTATGGTGCACACAAAAATTGCAATTCTTTTTCATCCTGACTCTAAATCTACTCACCATTTTCCAAATTTGATTAAACAAACTATGCAGCCTGCAGTCATTTGTCAAAAACTCATTGCCAAAAAACCAAACCACTGACAACACTTTTTTTATCCCTATGTTGCACACAAAAATTGCAATTCTTTTTCAACCTGATTCTAAATCTATTCACCATTTTCCAAATATGATTAAACAAACTTTGCAGCCGAGTGATTCTTAATAGAGTTAAAAAAAAAAAAAATCTAAATATTTTTAATTGATTCATTTTTTTATATGTCCTGTCCAACCACTCAGACAAATCATATTGTTGATTTTATAATGTTATACATGTTTCAATATAAACGCAAAACTGCTAAAATTATACTAAAATTTAGATTTTTTTTTTCTTGAAAATTAACTATATACTAGGGGTGAAAAAAAAACAATTCTCAAATGATTTGTGATTCTTAATCGACAAAAAAAAAAGATTTTTTTGTTGTTAAATATTTGTATATTATTTATCGTTTTCTAACTGACATGTCCAGCCCCTTAGATAAATACAAAAACAATCGTTGATTTTATAATTTTATACATTTCAAATATAAAAGTAAAACTTAAAAAAAATATATAAACATATTTAGAAAAATTATTTTCGTTCATCTTGAAAATTAACTATACTATTTTGTTGATTTTACTCCGCCAACCCAAAGGGGACAAACGGTAGAAATGGATGAATGGATACATTTCTAAATATAAAAGTAAAAATGCAAAAAAATACATACATATATTTAGAAATTTTTTCTTTGAAAATTAACCATATACACGAGAAAAAGATAATCAATCAGTCAATGTTTACTTATATAGCCCTAAATCACAAATGTCTCAAAGGGCTGCACAAGCCACAACCACATCCTGGGCTCAGATCCCACCTCAGGGCAAGTAAAAAGTACGAGGACGAAGCGGTCCAGTGGAGTGGGTTCCAGCACACGTCACAACACTGATGATGCTCACTTAGTTTAGTTGGGTTAACTCTCGCTTTGGTCTTCTTTCTGCTCACATGGAGAAGTCAACGCTGAGGAATAACAACACATGTTCACTCATTACACACACACACACACAGACACACACACACACACACACACACTGCTGCCGTCTTTGACTGTACTGTATATAAGTGTGTGTGTTCCTGTTTTTCTGCCCTTCTTGAGACACGAAAAAGGAAAAGTATCTTCCATATGAGGAGGTGTGAAGAAGTGATGACATAAATCATGGTCCCAATAACATTGCATCTAATAGACAATATCTCATTTGTGGTGATATCTATCAAAATGAGGGTGAGGGATTTGTCACATTGACTGTGTGTCGCTTTTAAAAGTGCTCCCCCTCTGGTCAACATATGAAATAACAAGTGTGTGTAAGAAATTAAAATGCACTCTCTTTGGCCAAACTTAGTACAAATAAATACATAAATATGTATATAGAGACATTCTGTCATAACTTGAAGTAAATAATGAAGATTAAAAAACAATTACAAAAAACAAAAATATCTAAAAGCAGTCTTTTTTTCTTACAATGTGTCGACTTTTTTCTAATAAAATTGGGAACAATTTCTCATTCTTTCTGTTTCCATAGGATTGCAATATTTTCTCGTACTATTATTACTTTTATATGTGAAATGATTACTTCTTAATGCAAATTAGTGACATTTGTCATACAAAATTCTGACTTTTATCACAATATTGCCAATTTTTTTTGTTGTTCTTGTAAAATAGTGACATTTTTTGAGTAAAATTATGACTTTTGTCATCATTTTGCCAAATAAAATTCCAATTAGTATTATAATATCGCCAAAATGTTAGAGTTTTCTTATAAAACTGTGACTTTTGTTGACTAAAATGACGACTCTTTTCATACAATTGCCAACATTTTAGGCCTTTCTTGTAAAATTGCGACCGTTATTTAGTAAAATTCTAAATTTTCTCATAATATTGCACAAATGTTCAGTTATTCATGTAAAATTTTGACTTGCGTTGAGTAAAATGACAACTTTTATTGTAATACTTTATCTTGTCAAATTGTGACTCATTTTACATAAGTTTTTTTTTCATATGTTCATAATATGTATATATTATTATTATGTTGTAAATACACTTCTTTATATATCTGGAAAGGGTGGTCTTAAAGAAGTAGGCATTTTTCTCAGGTCTTAAGAAGGTAAAAAAATACAAGGGTGTGTGTTCCTGTATTTCTGCCCTTCTTGAGACACGAAGAAGGAAAAGTATCTTCCATATGAGGAGGTGTGAAGAAGTGATGACATAAATCATGGTCCAAATAACATTGTATCTAATAGACAATGTCTCATTTGTGGTGATATCTATCAAAATGAGGGTGAGGGATTTGTCACATTGACTGTGTGTCGCTTTTAAAAGTGCTCCCCCTCTGGTCAACCTATGAAATAACAAGTGTGTGTAAGAAATTAAAATGCACCCTCTTTGGCCAAACTTAATACAAATAAATACATAAATATGTATATAGAGACATTCTGTCATAACTTGAAGTAAATAATGAAGATTAAAAAACAATTACAAAAACAAAAATAACTAATAGGAGTCTTTTTTTCACAATGTGTCGACTTTTTTCTAATAAAATTGGGAACAATTTCTCATTCTTTCTGTTTCCGTAGGATTGCAATATTTTCTCGTACTATTATTACTTTTATATGTGAAATGATTACTTCTTGATGCAAATTAGTGACATTTGTCATACAAAATTCTGACTTTTATCAAATTATTGCCAATTTGTTTGTTGTTCTTGTAAAATAGTGACATTTTTTGAGTAAAATTACGACTTTTGTCATCATTTTGCCAAGTAAAATTCTGATTAGAATTATAATATCGCCAAAATGTTAAAATTTTCTTATAAAATTGTGACTTTTGTCGAGTAAAATGATGACTCTTTTCATACAATTGCCAACATTTTAGGCCTTTCTTGTAAAATTGCGACTGTTATTGAGTAAAATTCAAACTTTTCTCATAATATTGCACAAATGTTCAGTGTTTTAAGGAAAATTTTGACTTGCGTTGAGTAAAATGACGACTTTTATTGCAATACTTTATCTTGTCAAATTGTGACCCATTTTACGTAAGTTTTTTCGTATGTTAATAATATGTATATATTATTATTATGTTGTAAATACCCTTCTTTATATATCTGGAAAGGGTGGTCTTAAAGAAGTAGGCATTTTTCTCAGGTCTTAAGAAGGTAAAAAAATACAAGGGTGTGTGTTCTTGTATTTCTGCCCTTCTTGAGACACAAAGAAGAAAAAGTATCTTTCATATGAGGAGGTGTGAAGAAGTGATGACATAAATCATGGTCCCAATAACATTGCATCTAATAGACAATGTCTCATTTGTGGTGATATCTATCAAAATGAGGGTGAGGGATTTGTCACATTGACTGTGTGTCGCTTTTAAAAGTGCTCTCCCTTGGTCAACATATGAAATAACAAGTGTGTGTAAGAAATTAAAATGCACCCTCTTTGGCCAAACTTAATACAAATAAAGACATAAATATGTATATAGAGACATTCTGTCATAACTTGAAGTAAATAATGAAGATTAAAAAACAATTACAAAAAAACATAAAAATAACTAAAAGCAGTCTTTTTTTCACAATGTGTCGACTTTTTTCTAATAAAATTGGGAACAATTTCTCATTCTTTGTGTTTCCGTAGATTGCAATATTTTCTCGTAATATGATTTGTTTTATACGTGAAATTATTACTTCTTAATGCAAATTAGTGACATTTGTCATACCAAATTCTGACTTTTATCACAATATTGCCAATTTTTTTGTTGTTCTTGTAAAATACTTAATTTTTTTGCGTTAAATTGTCATAATTTTGCCAATTAAAATTCCAATTAGTATCATAATATTGCCAAAATGTTGAAGTTTTCTTATAAAACTGTGACTTTTGTTGACTAAAATGACGACTTTTTTCATACAATTGCCAACATTTTAGGCCTTTCATGTAAAATTGTGACTGTTATTGAGTAAAATTCAAACTTCTCATAATATTGCACAAATGTTCAGTTGTTCATGTTGAATTTTGACTCGCGTCGAGTAAAATGACGACTTTTATTGTAATACTTTATCTTGTCAAATTGTGACTCATTTTACATAAGTTTTTTTCATATGTTCATAATATGTATATATTATTATTATGTTGTAAATACACTTCTTTATATATCTGGACAGGGTGGTCTTAAAGAAGTAGGCATTTTTCTCAGGTCTTAAGAAGGTAAAAAAATACAAGGGTATTTCTGCCCTTCTTGAGACACGAAGAAGGAAAAGTATCTTTCATATGAGGAGGTGTGAAGAAGTGATGACATAAATCATGGTCCCAATAACATTGCATCTAATAGACAATGTCTCATTTGTGGTGATATCTATCAAAATGAGGGTGAGGGATTTGTCACATTGACTGTGTGTCGCTTTTAAAAGTGCTCCCCCTCTGGTCAACATATGAAATAACAAGTGTGTGTAAGAAATTAAAATGCACCCTCTTTGGCCAAACTTAATACAAATAAATACATAAATATGTATATAGAGACATTCTGTCATAACTTGAAGTAAATAATGAAGATTAAAAAACAATTACAAAAACTAAAATAACTAATAGGAGTCTTTTTTTCACAATGTGTCGACTTTTTTCTAATAAAATTGGGAACAATTTCTCATTCTTTCTGTTTCCGTAGGATTGCAATATTTTCTCGTACTATTATTACTTTTATATGTGAAATGATTACTTCTTAATGCAAATTAGTGACATTTGTCATACAAAATTCTGACTTTTATCACATTATTGCCAATTTTTTTTTTTGTTCTTGTAAAATAGTGAAATTTTTTGAGTGAAATTATGACTTTTGTCATCATTTTGCCAAGTAAAATTTCAATTAGTATTATAATATCGCCAAAATGTTAAAATTTTCTAATAAATCTGTGACTTTGGTTGACTCAAATGACGACTCTTTTCATACAATTGCCAACATTTTAGGCCTTTCTTGTAAAATTGCGACCGTTATTGAGTAAAATTCAAACTTTTCTCATAACATTGCACAAATGTTCAGTTATTCATGTAAAATTTTGACTTGCGTTGAGTAAAATGACAACTTTTATTGTAATACTTTATCTTGTCAAATTGTGACTCATTTTACATAAGTTTTTTTCATATGTTCATAATATGTATATATTATTATTATGTTGTAAATACACTTCTTTATATATCTGGACGGGGTGGTCTTAAAGAAGTAGGCATTTTTCTCAGGTCTTAAAAAGGTAAAAAACACAAGGGCGTGTGTTCCTGTATTTCTGCCCTTCTTGAGTCATGAAGAAGGAAAAGTATCTTCCATATGAGGAGGTGTGAAGAAGTGATGACATAAATCATGGTCCCAATAACATTGCATCTAATAGACAATGTCTCATTTGTGGTGATATCCATCAAAATGAGGGTGAGGGATTTGTCACATTGACTGTGTGTCGCTTTTAATAGGTCTCCCCTTTGGTCAACATATGAAATAACAAGTGTGTGTAAGAAATTAAAATGCACCCTCTTTGGCCAAACTTAATACAAATAAATACATTAATATGTATATGGAGACATTCTGTCATAACTTGAAGTAAATAATGACGATAAAAAAAAAATAAAAAAAACATAAAAATAACTAAAAGCAGTCTTTTTTCCCACGTCTCAACTTTTCTCTAATAAAATTGGGAACAATTTCTCATTCTTTCTGTTTCCGTAGGATTGCAATACTTTCTAGTACTATTATTACTTTTATATGTGAAATTATTACTTCTTAATGCAAATTTACATTTGTCATACAAAATTCTGACTTTTAGCACAATATTGCCAATTTTTTTGTTGTTCTTGTAAAATAGTGACATTTTTTTGCGTTAAATTATGACTTCGTCATCATTTTGCCAAGTAAAATTCCGATCAGTATTATATCGCCAAAATGTTAAAGGGGAACATTATCACAATTTCAAAAGGGTTAAAAACAATAAAAATCTGTTCCCAGTGGCTTGTTGTATTTTTTGAAGTTTTTTTCAAAATTTTACCGGTCTCGGAATATCCCTAAATAAAGCTTTAAAGTGCCTTATTTTCGGCTCTCTGCGAGGACACTGGCCATTTCCCTGTGACGTCACACAGTGCTGCCAATGTAAACAATGGGAATACCACAGCAAGATATAGTGACATTAGCTCGGATTCAAACTCGGATTTCAGCAGATTACGCATGTATTGAAACAGATGGTTGGAGTATGAAAATATTGAAGAAGAAACTGAAGCTATTGAGCGAATAGCTATCGACGCTATTCATAGTCATAGCATGGCCGTATAGCTGCGTTAGCATCGCCGGTAAAATGTGCGGACCAAACGATCAGGACTTTCGCATCTTTTGACACTGGAGCAACTTAAATCCGTCGATTGGTAAGTGTTTGTTTCGCATTAAATGTGGGTGGAAGGAAACGTAATATAGTTGCAAATGCATCTGCAGGTTATCCATACATCTCTGTTCCATGTCTGCTTTAGCACCGCCGGTAAATAGCATGTTAGCATCGATTAGCTGGCAGTCAACATCAACAAAACTCACCTTTGTGATTCCGTTGACTATCGTTGCAAATGCATCTGCAGGTTATCCATACATCTCTGTGCCATGTCTGCCTTAGCATCGCCGGTCAAATGTGGAGACACTCTGGCACATTCAATGGGGGTCTGGCGGGAGACACTTTGGCATCTTCGGGCCAGTGGTGCAACTTGAATCCCTCCCTGTTAGTGTTGTTACAACCTCCGACAACACACCGTCGAGGCATGATGTCTCCAAGGTTCCAAAAAATAGTTGAAAAAACGGAAAATAACAGAGCTGAGACCCGGTGTTTGTAATGTGTTGAAAATGAAAATGGTGGGTGTGTTACCTCGGCGACGTCACATTCTGACCTCATCGCTTCCAGCGCGATAAACAGAAAGGCGTTTAATTCGCCAAAATTCGCCCATTTAGAGTTCGTAAATTGGTTAAAAAAATAGATGGCCTTTTTTCTGCACCATCAAGGTATATATTGACGCTTGCATAGGTCTGGTGATAATGTTCCCCTTTAAAGTTTTCTAATAAAACTGTGACTTTGGTTGACTAAAATGACGACTCTTTTCATACAATTGCCAACATTTTAGGCATTTCTTGTAAAATTGCGACTGTTATTGAGTAAAATTCAAACTTTTCTCATAATATTCCACAAATGTTCAGTTATTCATGTAAAATTTTGACTTGCGTTGAGTAAAATGACAACTTTTATTGTAATACTTGTGACTCATTTTACATAAGTTTTTTCATATGTGCATAGTATGTATATAATATTCATGGTGTAAATACACTTCTTTATATATCTGGAAAGGGTGGTCTTAAAGAGGTAGGCATTTTTCTCAAGTCTTAAGAAGGTAACAAATACAAGAGTGTGTGTGTGTGTGTGTGTGTGTGTGTGTGTGTGTCAGGAGCCAAGCCCGTCTTCAATTATTCACCCATGATGGCTTTTCAACTCTCTGCCTCTCAAGCTGTGCTCTCCTTTTTCCAACTTTGCTCTTTTTTCCTCACTCCTTCCCGCCTCTCTTCTCTCTTCTCTCCGCCCGCCTTTCATGCCTCCAACCTTCCACGCTCTGCATCCTATTTACATCGCCGGCAATCTTCAGCTTCCCCGTCTCCACTCGACAAGTGACGGGCGCGCGTCTCTCCCTCTCGCCCTTCAACCGAGCCGTGCGAACTCTCCACCTTTCCGTGCACAATCTCGTCCCGTGTAGGGGGTCGGGGGGTTGGGGGTACCTGTAGGCATCAGCGTGCCACTTTTGATCATTGCCTTTGCCGGGAAGCCTCATCGCCGCGCTCTGCCTCGCAGGCAGAATGAGCGAGAATGAAAGGAAGGCAGAAGAGAGGAAGGTGATGTCAGGTCTGGGGAGCTCCCGACTTGACGCACTTCGCCAATAAACAGCTTTGACGACATGCGTGCGTTCCGTGCTTTTAAAGTATTTTTAGAAGGGTGCGCACGAAAATTGCAATTCTTTTACATCCTGATTCTAAATCTATTCAAAATTTTCCAAATCTGATAAAACAAACTTTGCAGCCTGCAGTCATGTGTTCCATGCATTTTGCCACAAAACCAAACCACTGACAACACTATTTTATTATTTTGGTGCACACAAAAATTGCGAGTCTTTTGAATCCCAATTCTAAAGCTAATCATCCTTTTCCTAATTTGATTAAACAAACTTTGCAGCCTGCAGTCATTTGTTCCAAGCATGTTGCCACAAAACCAAACCACTGACAACATTATTTGTTTTCCATAGTGTACACAAAAATTGCGATTCTTTTTCATCCTGACTGTAAATCTATTCAATATTGTCCAAATTTGACTAAACAAACTTTGCAGCCTGCAGTCATGTGTTCCATGCATTTTGTCACAAAACCAAACCACTGACAACACTATTTCATTATTTTGGTGCAAACAAAAATTGCGAGTCTTTTGAATCCCGATTCTAAAGCTAATCATCCTTTTCCTAATTTGATTAAACAAACTTTGCAGCCTGCAGTCAATTCTTCAACACCTGTTGCCACAAAACCAAACCACAGACAACATTGTTTGTTTTCTATGGTGCAGACAAAAATATCTTTTTTTTTTTCATCCTGACTCTAAATCATTTCAATATTTTCCAAATTTGACTAAACAAACTTTGCAGCCTGCAGTCATTTGATTCAAACTCATTGCCAAAAAAACAAACCACAGACAACACTTTTTTTCCCCCTAAGTGCACACAAAAAATTGCAATTCTTTTTCATCCGGATTCTAAATCTCATCAAAATTTTCCAAATTCGTTGAAAAAAACTTTGCAGACTGCAGTCATTTGCTCCACGCCTGTTGCCACAAAACCAAACAACGGACAACACATTTTTCTATGTTGCACACAAAAATTGCGATTCTTTTTTGCCCTGATTCTACATCTATTCACCATTTTCAAAATTACATCCATTTTCTACCGCTTGTTCCCTTTGGGGTCGCAGAGGGCCTATCAATTTCCAAATTTGACGATGCAAACTTTGCAGACTGCAGTCATTTGTTCTACGCCTTTACCACAAAAGCAAACCAATGACAACATTATTTATTTCTATGGTGCGCACAAAAAATGCTGTTTTTTTTAAATCTCGACTACAAATCTATTCACAATTGTCCAAATTTGAATAAACAAACTTTGTAGCCTCCAGTCATTTGTTCCACGCCCATTACTACAAAACCCAACCACTGACAACACTATTTGTTGTCTAAGGTGCACACAAAAATTGCGATTCTTTTTCATCCTGACTCTAAATCTATTCAAAATGTTCCAAATCTGATTAAACAAACTTTGCAGCCTGCAGTCATGTGTTCCAAGCACGTTGCCACAAAACCAAACCACTGACAACACTATTTTTTCTACAGTGCACAAAAAACTGCGATACTTTTTCATCCCGATTCTACATCTATTCACAATTTTCCAAATCTGATGAAACAAACTTTGCAGCCTGCAGTCATGTGTTCCAAGCACGTTGCCACAAAACCAAACCACTGACAACACATTTTATTGTTTTGGTGCACACAAAAATTGCTTGTCTTTAAAATCCCGATTCTAAATCTAATAATAATTTTCTTAATTTGATTAAACAAACTTTGCAGCCTGCAGTCATTTCCTCCACACCCGTTGCCACAAAACCAAACCACTGACAAACATTATTTTTTTTTACGGTGCACACAAATATTGCAATTCTTTTTCATCGTGACTAAATCTACTCACCATTTTCCAAATTTGATCAAACAAACTATGCAGCCTGCAGTCATTTGATCCAAACTCATTGCCAAAAAACCAAACCACTGACAACACTTTTTTTTTTTTTTTTTTTTTTATTTTTTTTTTTTTTTAATGGTGCACACGAAAAATTGCGATTCTTTTTCATCCGGATTTTAAATCTCATCAACATTTTCCAAATTTGATGAAACAAACTTTGCAGCCTACGGTCATTTCTTCCACGCCTGTTGCCACAAAACCAAACCACTGACAACACATTTTTCTATGGAGCACACAAAAATTGCGATTATTTTTCATCCCGATTCTAAATTTATTCACCATTTTCCAAATTTGATTATACGAACTTTACTGCCTGCAGTCATTTCTTCCACACCTGTTGCACAAAACCAAACCACTGACAACATTATTTGTTTTCTATGGTGCACACAAAAATTGCAATTCTGTTTCATCCTGACTCTAAATCTACTCACAATTTTCCAAATTTGAATAAACAAACTATGCAGTCACTGAATATGGGTTGAAAAGGATTTGCAAATCATCGTATTCTGTTTATATTTACATCTAACACAATTTACCAACTCATATGGAAACGTGGTTCGTAAATATAAAGGGAATACAATGATTTGCAAATCCTTTTCAACCCATATTCAGTTGAATATGTTACAAAGACAACATATTTGATGTTCAAGATGATTAACAGTTTTTTCTTTGCAAATAATCATTAACTTTAGACTTTGATGCCAACAACAGATGACAAAGAAGTTGGGAAAGGCGGCAATAAATACTGATAAGGTTGAGGAATGCTCATCAAACGCTTATTTGGAACATCCCACAGGTGTGCAGGCTAATTGGGAACAGGTGGGTGCCATGATTGGGGATAAAAGCAGCTTCCATGAAATGCTAAGTCTTTCACAAGAAAGGATGGGGCGAGGTACACCCCTTTGTCCACAACTGAGTAAGCAAATAGTCAAACAGTTTAAGAACAACGTTTCTCAAAGTGCAATTGCAAGAAATTTAGGGATTTCAACATCTACGGTCCATGATATCATCAAAAAGTTCAGAGAATCTGGAGAAATCACTCCACGTAAGCGGCATGGCCGGAAACCAACATTGAATGACCGTGATCTTCGATCCCTCAGACGGCACTGTATCATAAACCAACATCAATCTCTAAAGGATATCACCAAATGGTCTCATTAACACTTCAGAAAACCACTGTCACTAAATACAGTTTGTCGCTACATCTGTAAGTGTAAGTTAAAGCTCTAGTATGCAAAGCAGAGCAATTTATCAACAACATCCAGAAATGCCGCCGGCTTCTCTGGGCCCGAGATCATCTAAGATGGACTAATGCAAAGTGGAAAAATGTTCTGTGGTCTGACGAGTCCACATTTCAAATTATTTTTGGAAATATTCGACATCATGTCATCCGGACCAAAGAGGAAGCGAACCATCCAGACTGTTATCGACGCAAAGTTCAAAAGCCAGCATCTGTAATGGTATGGGGGTGCATTAGTGCCCAAGGCATGGGTAACTTACACATCTGTGAAGGCACCATTAATGCTGAAAGGTACATACAGGTTTTGGAACAACATATGCTGCCATCTAAGCGCCGTCCCTTTCATGGACACCCCTGCTTATTTCAGCGAGACGATGCCAAGCCACATTCAGCACATGTTACAAAAGCGTGGCTCTTAAAAAAAAAATAGTGTGGGTACTTTCCTGGCCCGCCTGCAGTCCAGACCTGTCTCCCATGGAAAATGTGTGGCGCATTATGAAGCGTAAAATACGACAACGGAGACCCCGGACTGTTGAACGACTGAAGCTCTACATAAAACAAGAATGGGAAAGAATTCCACTTTCAAAGCTTCAACAATTACTTTCCTCAGTTCCCAAACCTTTATTGAGTGTTGTTAAAAGAAAAGGTGATGTAACACAGTGGTGAACATGCCCTTTCCCAACTACTTTGGCACGTGTTGCAGCCAGGAAATTCTAAGTTGATTATTATTTGGACAAAAAAAAAAAAGTTTGAGTTTGAACATCAAATATGTTGTCTTTGTAGCATATTCAACTGAATATGGGTTGAAAAGGATTTGCAAATCATTGTATTCTGTTTATATTTACATCTAACACAATTTCCCTACTCATATGGAAACTGGGTTTGTAGATACATGAACACATACATACATACATGTATACTCACACATATATATACATACATATATATATAAACACATTTATACATATATATACACACACAGAAATACACACATACATTAATATATACATACACATACATATATATACAGTAGTTCATTTAATTAGTTATCAAAAGTACGTGAAAGTTGGACTACTACATTGTTTACTTCCATGATGACCTCCTTAAAGTTTTGTAATCAAATACCAAATCAAATATCAAGCAGTTAAAAATGCCAAGCATGAAAAAGAAGAGTTTTCCAAAAGCACATTGGTGAGGTCACACACTGATGTTGGTGGAGAAGGCCTGGCTCTCAGTCTCCGTTCTAATTCATCCCAAAGCTGTTCTATCGGTTTCAGGTCAGGACTCTGCGCAGGCAAGTCAAGTTCATCCACACCAAACTCTGTCATCCATGTCTTTATGGACCTTGCTTTGTGCACTGGTGCTCAGTCATGTTGGAAGAGGAAGGGACCCGCTAAAAAACTGTTTCCACAAGGTTCTGTCAAAACTATGGATCATGTTTTGTTTTGTCATGTTATGTTTTGATTTTGGACATTCAGTCACGTTTTGCACTTCCTGGTTTTGTTTGTTTCCATGCCAACGCATTAGTTCCCACCTTGTCACGCCCCGCACCTGTTCCTGATCATCACAGCCAGTATTTAAGTCATTTTCTTTCTGTTCATCAGTCTGGGAACTTCGCTTTCATTGCCTTTCATACTTCATGCCGTGCTTTTCGATTCATCCACGCCGAGTAAGTTTTTCTTTGTATTTATGCCTTTGATAGTATATTTTGTTTGTTTATAGATCAATCAATCAATCAATGTTTATTTATATAGCCCCAAATCACAAATGTCTCAAAGGACTGCACAAACCATTACGACTACGACATCCTCGGAAGAACCCACAAAAGGGCAAGGAAAACTCACACCCAGTGGGCAGGGAGAATTCACATCCAGTGGGACGCCAGTGACAATGCTGACTATGAGAAACCTTGGAGAGGACCTCAGATGTGGGCAACCCCCCCCCCCCTCTAGGGGACCGAAAGCAATGGATGTCGAGCGGGTCTAACATGATACTGTGAAAGTTCAATCCATAGTGGCTCCAACACAGACGCGAGAGTTCAGTTCAAAGCGGATCCAAGACAGCAGCGAGAGTCCCGTCCACAGGAGACCATCTCAAGCGGAGGCGGATCAGCAGCGTAGAGATGTCCCCAACCGATACACAGGCGAGCGGTCCATCCTGGGTCTCGACGAGCGGTCCATCCTGGGTCTCGACTCTGGACAGCCAGTACTTCATCCATGGTCATCGAACCGGACCCCCTCCACAAGGGAGGGGGGGGACATAGGAGAAAGAAAAGCGGCGGCAGATCAACTGGTCTAAAAAGGAGGTCTATTTAAAGGCTAGAGTATACAGATGAGTTTTAAGGTGAGACTTAAATGCTTCTACTGAGGTAGCATCTCGAACTGTTACCGAGAGGGCATTCCAGAGTACTGGAGCCCAAACGGAAAAAGCTCTATAGCCCGCAGACTTTTTTTGGGCTCTAGGAATCACTAATAAGCCGGAGTCTTTTGAACGCAGATTTCTTGCCGGGACATACGGTACAATACAATCGGCAAGATAGGATGGAGCTAGACCGTGTAGTATTTTATACGTAAGTAGTAAAACCTTAAAGTCACATCTTAAGTGCACAGGAAGCCAGTGCAGGTGAGCCAGTACAGGCGTAATGTGATCAAATAAATAGATAGTATTGCCATTGTGCTGTTTTCCTTCTAAGTTTTAGTATAGATTATTATCCGCCATCGGGCGCGCTTTTTTGTTTTGCCTTTTTTTTATTGTATTTTGAGTATAAATTAAAAAAAAAACGCCTGGCTCGTCCTGTAATCCCTCTGCGTCGAAGGAGCACAAACAATCCTAGTCCAGGTCTGACAGGTTCGGAGCATGGAATCGTCCAAAATGTTTTGGCATCATGGAGCATTGAAATTTCCTTAGTGCGTCTGCCTCACAATACGAAAGTCCTGCAGTCCTGGGTTCAAATCCAGGCTCGGGATCTTTCTGTGTGGAGTTTGCATGTTCTCCCCGTGAATGCGTGGGTTCCCTCCGGGTACTCCGGCTTCCTCCCACTTCCAAAGACATGCACCTGGGGATAGGTTTATTGGCAACACTAAATTGGCCCTAGTGTGTGAATGTGAGGGTGAATGTTGTCTGTCTGTCTGTGTTGGCATTGGTGACAATGCTGACTATGAGAAACCTTGGAGAGGTCCTCAGATGTGGGCAACCCCCCCCTCTCTAGGGGACCGAAAGCAATGGATGTCGAGCGGGTCAAACATGATACTGTGAAAGTTCAATCCATAGTGGCTCCAACACAGACGCGAGAGTTCAGTTCAAGCGGATCCAAGACAGCAGCGAGAGTCCCGTCCACAGGAAACCATCTCAAGCGGATCAGCAGCGTAGAGATGTCCCCAACCGATACAGGCGAGCGGTCCATCCTGGGTCCCGACGAGCGGTCCATCCTGGGTCTCGACTCTGGACAGCCAGTACTTCATCCATGGTCATCGGACCGGACCCCCTCCACAAGGGAGGGGGGGACATAGGAGAAAGAAAAGAAGCGGCAGATCAACTGGTCTAAAAAGGAGGTCTATTTAAAGGCTAGAGTATACAGATGAGTTTAATAAATAATAAATAAATAACTTCTTAAGGCAACTTCTTGAACAGGTGCGATAGTAAACGGATGGATGGACTAAAAATGCATGAGAATATTTTATGTTTTATACATTATTTTTAACACTATATTACAAGTGGAATTGTTCATTGCTTATCCTGTTAAGCAATGTCAGCTCAGATTTATCCGAGAGCCAGATGCAGTCATCAAAAGAGCCACATCTGGCTCTAGAGCCATAGGTTCCCTACCCCTGCTATAGTGTATCTGCTGACTAATGGGGGTGAATGTGACAAACATGAGCCCGTTCAAGGCGAGTTTGAGAGTAAAGAAGACAAAAGTTTGGACGTGGTCAGGCAAGCTGCTGGAGGCCAGGACGAGGTGCAGACAGCACAGATTGTTCGAAATTTTTTTGGAAGGCGAGTCGGTCGCCTCTGCTAAAGCGAGGACTGTGCGCCTCCGCCGTGGGTGTGCCAGCCGCCTGGACGTGACAGACAGATGAGTCACCGAAGGCACGACAGGCTGTGCAGACGGCGAGCCAGGAGACGACCACACCAGGTGGCACAAAAGGCCGGGACACCGGCGACGAGCACCTGTCTGCTTCTCGTCGGGGAAACCAAGCCAGCATGGATACTCGTGCGGAATAAGGACTTTTTTTCTCCATGATGTCATAATAACAACACAGTACGTGTCCCTTTTTGAACACTTAAAAATGAAATGAGATTGTCTCCATCACGTTTGTGCTAAACTTCATCCATTTTCTACCGCTTATTCCCTTTTGGGGTCGCTGGCGCCTATCTCAGCTACAATCGGGCGGAAGGCAGGGTACACCCTGGACAAGTCGCCACCTCATGTGCTAAACTTAATAGAGCAAAACATCTAATGCAGGGGTCACCAAGGCGAGGTCGCCCGTAAGGACCAGATGAGTCGCCCGCTGGCCTGTTCTAAAAATAGCTCAAATAGCAGCACTTACCAGTGAGCTGCCTCTATTTTTTAAATTTGTATTTATTTACTAGCAAGCTGGTCTCGCTTTGCTCGACATTTTTAATTCTAAGAGAGACAAAACTCAAATAGAATTTGAATATCAAAGAAAATATTTGAAAGACTTGGTCTTCACTTGTTTAAATAAATTCATTTATTTTTTTACTTTGCTTCTTATAACTTTCAGAAAGACAATTTTAGAGAAAAAATACAACCTTAAAAATGATTATAGGATTTTTAAACACATATACCTTTTAAATTCCTTCCTGACAATTTAAATCAGGGGTGCCCACACTTTTTGCAGGCGAGCTACTTTTCAATTGACCAACTGGAGGGGATCTACCTCATTTATAAATATCATTTATATTTACTTATTTATGAAAGAGACATTTTTGTAAACAAGTTAAATGTGTTTAATGATAATACAAGCATGTGTAACACATATAGATGTCTTTCTTTCACGAAGACAAGAATATAAGTTGGTGTATTACCTGATTCTGATGACTTGCATTGATTGGAATCAGACAGTAATGATGATAACGCCCACATTTTCAAATGGATGAGAAAAAAAGTTGTCCTTTCTGTACAATACCACATGAAAGTGGTTGGTTTTTGGCAACTAATTCATCCAGCTTCCATACACTTTACAAGAAAAACATTGGCGGCAAATTCCGTAGCTTGCTTGATTGACATTCACGGCACCCGAGGGTCTTGTGAGATGACGCTGGCTGCTGCCAGTTCATTATTATGAAAAAATGACAGGGAGGAAGGCGAGAAACACTTTTTATTTCAACAGACTTTCGCGCCGTCCCTTCCGTCAAAACTCTAAAGGCCGAATGCACATTTCCTATCTTCACAATAAAAGCCCTGCTTCATGCTGCCTGCGCTAACAAAATAAGAGTCTGGGAAAGCTGGCGTGCACAAGTGATGTGCACGCCAGCTTTCTGAAGGATCGCTTGTGCACGCCAGTTTTCCGAGACTCTGTATTTAGTTAGCGCAGGCAGCATGAAGCAGGGCTTTTATTGTGAAGATAGGAAATGTGCAGTCGGCCTTTAGAGTTTTGACGGGAGGTACGGCGCGAGAGTCTGTTGAAATAAAAAGTGTTTCTCGCCTTCCTCTCGGTCATATTTTCATAATAATGATCTTGCAGCAGCCAGCGTCATCTCACAAGACCCTCCGGTACCGTGAATGTCATTTAAGTGACGTCTTGGTGAAGATTGATGATCACTAATTTTTAGGTCTATTTTTTTTAAAAGCCTGGCTCGAGATCGACTGACACCCCCCCCGCGGTCGACTGGTAGCTCGCGATCGACGTAATGGGCACCCCTGATTTAAATCAATGTTCAAATTTTTTTTTTTTTTATTGTAAAGAATAATAAGTACCTTTTAATTTAATTCTTCATTTTAGCTTCTGTTTTTTCGACAAATAATATTTTTTAAATATTTCTTCAAACTAATTATGATTAAAATTTAAAAAAAATAGTCTGGCAAATCTAGAAAATCTGTAGAATCAAATTAAAGTCTTATTTCAAAGTCTTTATAATTTCTTTTAAATTTTTTGTTCTGGAAAATCTAGAAGAAATAATGATTTGTCTTTGTTAGAAATATAGCTTGGTCCAATTTGTTATATATTCTAACAGAGTGCAGATTGGATTTCAACCTATTTAAAACATGTCATCAAAATTCTAAAATTAATCTTAATCAGGACAAATTACCAATGATGTTCCATAAGTTATATATATATATTTTTTTTTTTTCAAAAAAATTCGAATTAGCTAGTTTTTTTGTTCATTTTTTTCGGTTGAATTTTGAATTTTAAAGAGTCGAAATCTATGATAAACTATGTTTCAAAATTAAACTTTAATTTTTTTCCCATGTTTTCTCTTTTAATTCTTCCAATTAAGTGTTTTTTCAGTCATTTATTCTCTACAAAAAACCTTCCGTAAAGGACAAAAAATGTACGACGGAATACCCATTTTTTTTCTATATATATAGATTTATTTATTAAAGGTAAATTGAGCAAATTGGCTATTTCTGGCAGTTTATTTAAGTGTGTATCAAACTGGTAGCCCTTCGCATTAATCAGTACCCAAAAAGTAGCTCTTGGTTTCAAAAAGGTTGGTTACATATCGGAGTTATTGTGAGGAAATATGTGGAAATAAGTATAAAAGTACACTTAATTCATTGACCGTGTTACAAAAAATACCAGTTAAAATGTTGGATCTAGAGAACATACAAACACTTGATTTAAAGGCCTACTGAAAGCCACTACTAGCGACCACGCAGTCTGATAGTTTATATATCAATGATGAAATATTAACATTGCAACACATGCCAATACGGCCTTTTTAGTTTACTAAATTACAATTTTAAATTTCCCGGGAGTTTCGTTTTGGAAACGTCGTGTAATGATGACGTGTACACAGGACGTCACACGTTTTTAGGAAGTATGAACGCTACGCACACACACAGGTAAAAGTCGTCTGCTTTAAAGGGGAAGATTATCACATTTTCAAAAGGGTTAAAAACAATACAAATCAGTTCCCAGTGGCTTGTTGTATTTTTTGAAGTTTTTTTCAAAATTTTACCGGTCATGGAATATCCCTAAATAAAGCTTTGAAGTGCCTTATTTTCGCTATCTTCGAAACCACTGTCCATTTCCCTGTGACGTCATACAGTGCTGCCAATACAAACAACATGGTGGTTACCACAGCAAGATATAGCGACATTAGCTCGGATTCAGACTCGGATTTCAGCGGCTTAAGCGATTCAACAGATTACGCATGTATTGAAACAGATGGTCGGAGTATGGAGGCAGATAGCGAAAACGAAATTGAAGAAGAAATTGAAGCTATTGAGCGAATAGCTATTGACGCTATTCGGCCATGGCGTGGGTGTACCTAATGAAGTGGCCCATAGCATGGCTGCGGTTATTAGCATCACCGGTAAAAATGTGCGGACCAAACGATCAGGACTTTCGCATCTTGTGACACTGGAGCAACTTAAATCTGTCGATTGGTAAGTGTTTGTTTCGCATTAAATGTGGGTATCTAGTTTCAAATGTACATAAAGCTAGTGTTAGCATCAATTAGCGTAGCATGTTAGCATCGATTAGCTGGCAGTCATGCCGCGACCAAATATGTCTGATTAGCACATAAGTCAACATCATCAACAAAACTCACCTTTGTGATTTCATTGACTTAATCGTTGCAAATGCATCTGCAGGTTATCCATACATCTCTGTGCCATGTCTGTCTTAGCATCGCCGGTAAAATGTGAAGACACTCCGGCACATTCAATGGGGGTCTGGCGTCAGATTTCTTGCCAGTGGTGCAACTTGAATCCCTCCCTGTTAGTGTTGTTACACCCTCCGACAACACACCCACGAGGCATGATGTCTCCAAGGTTCCAAAAAATAGTCGAAAAAACGGAAAATAACAGAGCTGAGACCCGGTGTTTGTAATGTGAAAATGAAAATGGCGGCTGTGTTACCTCGGTGACGTCACGTTCTGACGTCATCGCTAAAAGACCGATAAACAGAAAGGCGTTTAATTTGCCAAAATTCACCCATTTAGAGTTCGGAAATCGGTTAAAAAAATACATGGTCTCTTTCCTGCAACATCAAGGTATATATTGACGCTTGCATAGGTCTGGTGATAATGTTCCCCTTTAACAGCATAATTACACAGTATTTTGGACATCTGTGTTGCTGAATCTTTTGCAATTTGTTCAATTAAAATTGGAGAAGTTACAGTAGAAAGATGGAGTTAGGAAGCTTTAGCCTTTAGCCACACAAACACACGGTGATTCCTTGTTTAAAATTCCCGGAGCTGGAACTTTACTATGGATCACAGCGCAGTCAAGCAGACATGGATCCCAACCGAATGTCAACCAGCAGGTTTCAGTGAGAAAATTGTGGTTAAAAAGTCGCCACCTACCGGATAAAAGCTGAGCTTGTGTCGTCCGTACAGCTGCCGTCGACACCCGTGGACGTACACTTTCGACTATCAGGTACTATTAAACTCACTAAAACACTAGCAACACAATAGAAAGAAAAGGGATTTCCCAGAATTATCCTACTAAATGTGTTTAAAAACATCGGAATACGTAGCAATGCTAACGCGTTTTTTTGTTTTTTTTCTAGTCCGTCGCTATCAATATCCTCAAACACAAATCTTTCATCCTCGCTCAAATTAATGGGCAAATTGTCGTTTTCTCGGTCCGAATAGCACTTTTTGTTGGAGGCTCCCATTAAAAACAATGTGAATATATGAGGACCTATCACGCCAAATTTCTTCTCCCTACAAACCCCCCCCCATTTACTTCCGGGGTCATGATTAATACAGACGTTTTGTTAACTCTATATTTTAAAAATATAACGCTATATTATAAAAATAGACGTTTTGTTAACGCTATATTATTTAAAAAAAATGTAAAAACAATTTACAAACACAAGCTATGGGATGACATAAGAGGAAACGTGACCCCGGAAATAAATGCGTCATCCCATAGCTTGAGTTTGTAAATTGTTTCTTAATTTTTTTTACACTACAGCGTTAAGAAAATGTCTGTATTTTTATAATATAGCGTTATGTTCTCGCTCGCGCTCTGACTCCAGCCCCAACCCCGTCCCTCCTCCTGGCTGCTGCTAATAACAGAGCGACAGGTGATTAGATAACAAGGCCCAGGTGGGCCATCTACGCACCTGTCGCTGATTTCGAGGCCGGTCCTGGTACACCCCAGTTTGCTGCAGGCCCGCAGGCCACGCCCCCTCCATAGTTATCTTCAGAATAACAATGTTATTATGAAAAATAAGAGACCTATTATACTCTAGAAATGTTGGTTTTACTTAAAAATGCACGTGTTTAGTTGTGTTCAGTGTTAAAAAAAAAATATTATTTGGCTCTTACGGAAATATATTTTAAAATATTTGGCTTTATGGCTCTCTCAGCCAAAAAGGTTCCCGACCCCTGCTTTAATGAGTCAAAAATGTTAAAATTCCACGATTTAGTAAAATTGCAAACAGCTAAAATGATGCACAAAGCAAACTATAACCTGCTAGCCAAGAATGTACAACAATTGTTAACGACAAAAGAGGAGAAATATAATCTTAGAGAAAAATGTTATTTAAAACATTTGTATGCACGTACAACACTTAAGACCTTCAGTATATCTGTTTGTGGAATTACATTTCAGAATGGATTAAACAAATAAATCAAACAATGCACTAATATGATCCACTTCAAGAAACTCTTCAAACTTAAAGAAGGACCATGACAAACTATAACTTACTTCACAAATTATTATCTATGTTTAATGCGATTACTTAAGGAGTATATTCTGAATAAATGGGCAATCAGGGACAGGTGAGGAGAATAGCGCTTGGAAGCAGGGCTCAAGTCACCGCAGAACACCCAAGACAGGAAGTAGGGCAACTGCACTAAACAGGAAGAAACACCAAACACTGTAAGAAAAGCCCGAAACTGTCCCGCTAGTGACGCTAGTGTGTGCTTAGCTGTTGTGTAGTTGCATGCCCCTACTAGCCTGTAGCCTCGCAGGTGTTTACCTTTTGTAAGTTCAAGTACCAATGATTGTCACACACACACACACACACACACACACACACACACACACTAGGTGTGGCATTTGACCAATCACCCCCCCCCCCCCTCACCCCCCCTGGGAGGTGAGGGGAGCAGTGAGCAGCAGTGGTGAACACACCCGGGAGTCATTTTCGGTGATTTAACCCCCAATTCCAAGCCTTGATGCTGAGTGCCAAGCATTCAGGTAATGGCTCCCATTTTTATAGTCTTTTGTATGACTCGGCCGGGGTTTGAGCACACACCCTGCCCATCTCAGAGCGGACACTCTAACCACTGGACCACTGCGCAGTAAATGGCTTGACTAAAAAAAGAAGAAATGTGTTGATGAAAGGCCGTTTAGATGCTAACTTGGATGTAGAAGAAAGTAAACACGCTGCAGGACGCCATTCTTGTTTGTTGCTGATATTGGAGGCAACGGCCAACACTGCTGCTCACTGCTCCCCTCAACTCCCAGGGGGTGATCAAGGGCGATGGGTCGAATGCAGAGAATTTTTTCGCCACACCTAGTGTGTGCGTGTGTGTGTGTGTGTGTGTGTGATTGACTACTTCAACTTTTTAAAATAGCCGCACACTCCAAACTGGAGTCGGTTGCTCGTTTTAGTTATTTTTAGGGACCAAATGTCCCTTTGGTACAGAGGACCCTATTGTATTTCTAAGCTTTTATTATTATTATACCGCCGCCACTTTGAGCTGTAATTTGACCCCTTTAACATGCTTCAAAACTCATCAAAATTTTACACACATCAGGACTGGCGAAAATTGCCAATTAATAAAAAAAAAAAACCCCCACAACTCAAAATTGCGCTCTCTAAGAAAAAGCACGGATAAAACTGCTTGTAACTTCTGTAGAGACATGAAACAAAAACCTCTATGTAGGTCTCACTTAGACCTACATTTCATACACTTACATCCTTCAGCAAAAATCAACAGGAAGTTGGCAAAAACCCCTTCAAAACAAAACTATCCTAAAAAATGTAATTTTTGCTTCTTTGAGCTGTAATTTGACCCCCTTAAAATCCTTTAAAACTCACCAAACTCAACACACATCAGGACTGGTGAAAATTGCGATCTAATAAAAAAAAAAAAAAAAAACTCAAAATTGCGCTCTAGCGTCCCCGAGGAATAAAACACTGATAAACTGCTCTTGGGAAAAAACACAGACAAAACTGTAACGTCCGGTAGGAATGTCATTGAGACATGAATCAAAAACCTCTATGTAGGTCTCACTTAGACCTACATTTCATTATTTGACATCCTTCAGCAAAAATCAACAAGGAGTTGGCAAAAACTCCTACAAAACAAAACTTTCCTAAAAAATGTAATTTTTGCTTCTTTGAGCTGTAATTTGACCCCCTTAAAATCCTTCAAAACTCACCAAACTCAACACACACATCAGGACTGGTGAAAATTGCGATCTAATAAAAAAACTAAACCCCAAGACTCAAAATTGCGCTCTAGCGTCCCCTAGGAATAAAACACTGACAAAACTGCTCTTGGGAAGAAAACACAGACAAAACTGTTTGTAACTTCCGGTAGGAATGTCGTAGAGACATGAAATGAAAACCTCCATGTAGGTCTCACTTAGACCTACATTTCATTATTTGACATCCTTCAGCAAAAATCAACAAGAAGTTGGCAATTACCCCTTCAAAACAAAAGTTTTGAAAAACCTTTTTTCAAACATTATCTCCTCTGAGCGCGTTTGTTGTGTCGGCTTCAAACTCGCACAGGAAAGAAATTGAACCCTTCTGATTAAAAGTTGCGCAAAGAGTTTTTGTAACTGCTCCAGTTTTGATTTTACGAGCCTTTTACGGTTGCGCTGCTGCCGTCTCAAGATGGCCGCTTAAAAGCAGGACGCCCCTAGCGTGACCACACAATGCAGAGAAGGTAGGTACTGTGCGGGTAAAGATATGTTGACTGGGTGAAAGAAGGAGGCACAAGTTTGACTCCAGGATACAGAGAAGGTAGGTCATGTGCAGGTAAAGATATGTTGTCTGGGTGATGGCAGGAAGCCCCAGCATGTATGGGTGAAAGAAAGAAGCACCAGTGTGACCCCAGGATGCAGGGAAGGTAGGTAAAGTGCAGGTAAAGATATGTTGAATGGGTAAAGGCAGGAAACACCAGCAAAAGTCGGTCCCATCCAATCGCTGCTTGCAGCTTTAATTTTATTTTGTTTTTTTGTTTCCTGGCACAAGCGATACGATCTGGAGCTTTTGTTTTAGCCTCATTGTATTTCATAACTGTTCACCACTTTTTACCTCATTATGTCTGCGGCGAGCACGGCTCGACTTTTACGCATGAGCGTGCATATGTGAGGAGGAGATTGTGTGCACTCGTGTGTGTGTGTGTGTGTGTGTGTGTGCTATTTGTAATCTTAGGGGGAAAGTGTGCAGTGCGTGTGTCACATGTGTGTGTGTGTGTGTGTGTTCCTCGTCAGCCTCTGAGCCAACCCCATTGAGGTTTCCCCCTCCTCGGACTAACACACCCCATGTCTAACTACCTCTCTTTCTGCACACACACACACACACACAAACACACACACACACACACACACACACACACACACAACCGTCCCCCTTTGCCCCCCCCCCCCCCCCCCCCCCCTTATGCCCTCTTTAACCACGACACTTTGCATCAAGCAGAAATGAACGCAGACGATGCGTTGACTGTCTGGGGGTAGATAGATGTGGGGATGACACTAGAGATGTGGAGCTTTGAGGGGTGCTGCGGGGCGTTTGTATAGATGTGTGCATTTCAAAGATGTGCTATTGAGTGTGTGTGTGTGTCTATTCCACAGTATATGTGTGCAGAAGATATTGGTAGCCGCATCAACAATATGATTGGCCTGAATGACTGGATAGGATATTTATCTGTTTTTTTTTTAATTTACAGTAATATGGACCCCAGAAAGCGAAACCAGTGCGAAGCTACATCAATCGAAAGCAGAACAACTGCCCATCCAATCCCCTTTAATTTTTTTTTTTTTTTTGTCCTGTCCAGCTTCTCAGGCAGATCATATAGTTGATGTAGATGCCCATATCGGCTGTTCAGATTTACTTTACAAAAGAGAAGTGTAGGATACTTCTCTTGTTGCCTTATTTGAATTTGACTTTATTAAATGTATTTATATTATCATTTGGTGCAGCCGGGCCGGAGCAGGAGGGGATAGAAAGGGAAAAAAAGGAAGACGGAGGGGGTGATTAGACAGAGGGACAAAAACAACAACAGCAAATACAACAATAACAACAACAACAATAGAACACCACGAGCACATACAATATGTACAAATATGACCGTAAAAGTGATAGCAGATAAGCAGTTAGTGAAATAAATAATATAGTAATGACAATGAGCATTTTTACACTAAAATAGTTTACCTCTATTATCCACAATACAGTTGTTCAAATGCAACAATACGTATACATAATGATAGCTAGAAAGATAATTAAAAAAAAAAAAATACATGAAAAAAAAAAAAAAAGAAGGAATACCGAAAGATGAAATCCCCTTAAATTTAAAATTAAATATGTTTTTTTATTTTTTATTTTATTTCTGGACACGCCCCTGCGCCGGCAAAGCTGCAGGCAATCAGTAATCAGCGCACTTGTGACAAATGAAGAAAGATGGCGTGAAGACCAGCAGACCCGAAGATCCAGTGCCGGAACCTAGTTCACGCCCCTTAGTAAGTCTACATTAATTCTGTGCAGAAGATATAGACAGCTACATCAACAATATGATAGGCCTGAGAGACTGGATAGGACATGCTAAAAAAAATAAGTGTTTGTTCATTTTTTATTTACAGTAATATGGACCCCAGAAAGTGATGCTACATAAATCAGAAGCAGAACAATTGCCCATCCAATCCACATCCTTTTTTTAAAAAAAAATTAAAAACATTTTTTTTCCTTTTATTTACAGTAATATGGACAACAGGAAGCACAACTGCTCATTCAAATCTACCTCCATTTAGAAATCCATCCATCCATCCATCTTCTACCGCTTGTCCCTTTCAGGTCGAGGGGGGTAGCTGGAGTCTATCTCAGCTGCATTTGGGCGGAAGGCGGGGCACACCCTGGACAAGTCGCCATCTCATCACAGGCCCAACACAGGTAGAAAGACAAGATTCACACACACTAGGGACCAATAAGTGTCGCAAATCAACCTATCCCCAGGTGCATGTCTCCGGAGGTGAGAGGGGCCTTTCCCCAGGTGCATGTCTTTGGAGGTGGGAGGAAGCCGTAGTACCCGGAGGGAACCCACACAGTCACCGGGAGAACATGCAAACTCCACACAGAAATATTGAACCCAGGACCTTTGCATT
>NC_084631.1:36264830-36272330 GCF_033978795.1 Nerophis ophidion | reverse complement strand
TCCCCAAAACATATCTCAAAGTGGAATATTTAATGTGAAATTGATTTTGATTATTATTTTTTTAAATAAAATAACAGCCTGCATGGCAGCTTTGTGTTATTAGAGTAAACATTGCAACATTTTCTTGTCACATTTCACCTCTTTAACTGTTTTATACCACTTTTTCAGTTTTTTAGGCTTTTATTCGTATTTTTAGAATGATCTTAGGGCCGTTAAAAATTCCCCCGTGGGCCACACTTTGGACACCCCTGACTTAAATGTATGTCTATTATTTACTATACACTGTATTATTTTTTATATTATTCAATTTTGTGTGAATCTTTTGGATTTTTTGTGTCATTTTTCTGTGGAATCGCTAGCTGGGATTGTTTTGGAATTGTATTATTATTATTATTATTATTATTATTACTATTATTATTACTATTATTGGTTATTTTGTTGGACTGATTACATTGTTAAAAAAAAGAAGCCCAAATTGGATTCTCCTCACTCAGATCTGTATCACAACTCGGGATGTGATGATATCAACATTTTACACCAGGAATATTGAGACCGAAATTATCAAGGTTATTATTATTAGTGATGTTTCCTTTCCGGTCCGATACTGAGTAAGACTCAGGCTGGTGTTGGCGATACCGATCCAATACTTTGTGCGAATACACCTAATGTCCATCCATCTACTGTTTGCCGGGGGTGCTAGAGCCTACCCCAGCTGCACTCGGGCGGAAGGCGGTGTACACCCTGGACAAGTCGCCACCTCTGCTAAAATTTAAAAAGTTGTGAGTTTGCAAATAAGAAAATATAGATTTTAAAAAATCAGCATAAATTGAAAAAAATAAATAAATATCGGAATGTAATATACTTAGTCACCTTTCACACAACGTATTGTCATTAAACATATACTTTTTTTGAAGTATTTTACGAACTCTTTTTGAACTATTTTATGGAACTCTCTTTTTTATGGGACTCTCTTTGAACTATTTGACGAAATCTCTTCGAACTGTTCGGTAACCGAAGGCAACGCTGTTTACGACCCACTTCCCTCAGGAAGCAGCTGTGGGCGTCAGAGTTAGATGCAGAGGTGGAGGCAGGCATGGAGTGAGACAACATGATTTAATAAAAATACTAAAACAAGAACAAAACAAAGGGGTACGAATCAAAAAGCGCGCACGAGGTGGATAACAAACAAAGAGAGCTAGCATGGGAACTAGAAAATAAACGGAGCTTAGCATGGAAGCTAGCAAAAACAAAAAGGCTTAGCGTGGAAGCTAGCAGGTATCGAGCAGGAAACAGAAGTCGTACATGTAATATGAAAACAAACTTGGAAGCAGGGAACAAAAGGCAGTAAGCTAAAAACCGCAATCAAATATAGCTTACCGCAACGCTGCATTGACAAGACATGACAATCCAGCACTGACTGGAGGACAAAAGAAGGTACAAATATGGGCGGGCTGATTGACACCAGGTGTGGCCAGGTGCCAATCAGCCGCAGCTGATTGATTGATTGATACTTTTATTAATAGATTGCACAGTTCAGTACATATTCCGTACAATTGACCGCTAAATGGTAACACCCCAATAAGTTTTTCAACTTGTTCAAGTCGGGGTCCACGGTAATCAATTCATGGTGAGAAACAGCGCACAGGGGAAAAAAACAGGAAACCGACAAAATAAGAGCGCTGACAGGAAATACTACACGTACAGAGGAAACCAAGACATATGCAGAGGAAAAAACTAAAACACAAACAAACTGTCAGGGGAAAGCCTGACAGTGGAAAGGATGGGGGAGAAAGTCAAATAAATCAATCAATCAATCAATATTTATTTATATAGCCCCAAATCACAAATGTCTCAAAGGACTGCACAAATCATTACGACTACGACATCCTCGGAAGAACCCACAAAAGGGCAAGGAAAACTCACACCCAGTGGGCAGGGAGAATTCACATCCAGTGGGACGCCAATGCTGACTATAAGAAACCTTGGAGAGGACCTCAGATGCCACCCCCCCCCCGACGCACTAACCCCTCTGCCACTGTGAAGCTGACAACAAACATTCACTTACACTGTGAGCATTATTAATGGGTGACAACACACATCCATCCATCCATTTCCTACCGCTTATTCCCTTTCGGGGTCGCGGGGGGCGCTGGCGCCTATCTCAGCTACAATCGGGCGGAAGGCAGGGTACACCCTGGACAAGTCGCCACCTCATCGCAGGGCCAACACAGATAGAACAAACATTCACCCATTAATAAAGCTCACAGTGTAAATTGTTTTAGTTCCAAATTCAGTACTAAATAGTAGGGGTGTGGGAAAAAATCGATTCGAAAACGAATCGAATCGTTTACGTTGTGCGATTCAGAATCGATTCTAACTTTTGAAAAATCGATTTTTTTATTTTATTTTTTTAAATCAATCAATCAATGTTTATTTATATAGCCCCAAATCACAAATGTCTCAAAGGACTGCACAAATCATTACGACTACAACATCCTCGGAAGAACCCACAAAAGGGCAAGGAAAACTCACACCCAGTGGGCAGGGAGAATTCACATCCAGTGGGACGCCAATGACAATGTTGACTATGAGAAACCTTGGAGAGGACCTCAGAAGTGGGCAACTTCTAGGGGACCGAAAGCAATGGATGTCGAGCGGGTCTAACATGATACTGTGAAAGTTCAATCCATAGTGGCTCCAACACAGCTGCGAGAGTTTAGTTCAAAGCGGATCCAAGACAGCAGCGAGATTCCCGTCCACAGGAAACCATCTCAAGAGGAGGCGGATCAGCAGCGTAGACATGTCCCCAACCGATACACAGGCGAGCGGTCCATCCTGAAGGAGGAGTACGATCTTGGGGCCGAGCGTGGTGCAGGACTGTACGGAGAGTACAGTGGCCATGTCTCTTCTCAGATCTGAGTCCCAATTTAATTCTGTCTCTGATAGATTATTTCCTTCTTGTCTTGTTTAATAGATGCCATCAGTGTTTGAACCTGACAGATATAGCGCCACCTGTCGCCTCTGCATACACGACAGTTATTTTATATTTTCTTTTTTTAACACCATTGGTGCGATTTGCACCACATTTTACAAAAATACCTCAGAGAGTGACTTATCCGTATCTTTACACACACACACTGAGGAACAAAAGCGTATCGTGGAAGGTCAGCAGAAACATTTCCAGAAGCGGAGAATATCAGACGTTCGTAAACTTTTAAAAAGACGGGGTGATTGAAGGCTGCCCGTGACAAACCCGCCGCATCACACCAAAGGGAAGGAGGAGCGGAGTGAAAGGAAGGAATATTTCAGAGATGTTCCTCATTCAGGGCGCTCGTCTTGATATAACTCCGATATTCTTTTCATGGCAGAATGCTACAAGGTCTGAGAGAAAGTATCAAAAGAGAACGTTTAGGCCGCTGGGAAAGCGAAGGCGATACAGAGTTTTCTTTCTTTCTTTCTTTTAAAGATGCGGTGCAGTGATTGAAATCCTGACGTTGATAAATGGAACCTGCTGCAAAGCTTTTCTATTAGCGGAGCCAATCACAAAAAAAAAAAATACTAAAAAAATCACTTCACTCTCCATTCTTTGTCCATCTTTTTACAAGATGGACAACAAATATCAACAAAGAAATGCCACTTTCAACAGAGCGCCACAGTTCGAGACCACGCCGTTTTTCTCCGAAAATCATGGCGTGAGAGCCAATACTGAAATAATGCGCTCAATAAATAATACAGAACCTAATTACGCTATCAAATCAACATGGATTTTTGTGTATTGCAGAGCAGGGTTGCGGCTGCAAAATCGAATGGGGGGAAAAAAATATAGCAGGCTAATATTAGCATGCTAACAGTTACCATTTGTCAAGTACCAGAGTACCAAAAGTTGGATTAAAAAAAAGCTAGCATGCTAACGTCAGCATGCTGACAGAATGTGTCCAGTACCAAGTTAAATGACTCTCAGGCATAAGGCTTCAAAATGGGATGAAAAAAGTTAGCATGCCAACAGTTAGCATTTGTCAAGTACCAGAGTACCAACAGTTGGATTACAAAAAGCTAACATGCTAACGTTAGCATGCTGACAGAATGTGTCCAGTACCAAGTTAAATGAGTCTCAGGCATAAGGCTTCAAAATGGGATGAAAAAAGTTAGGATGCTAACCGTTAACATTTGTCAAGTACCAGAGTACCAAAAGTTGGATTAAAAAAAGCTAGCATGCTAACGTTAGCATGCCGACAGAATGTGTTAAGTACCAAGTTAAATGACTCTCAGGCATAAGGCTTCAAAATGGGATGAAAAAAGTTAGCAGGCTAACCGTTAACATTTGTCAAGTACCAGAGTACCAAAAGTTGGATTTAAAAAAAGCTAGCATGCTAACGTTAGGATGCTGACAGAATGTGTCAAGTACCAAGTTAAATGACTCTCAGGCATAAGGCTTCAAAATGGGATGAAAAAAGTTAGCATGCTAACCGTTAACATTTGTCAAGTACCAGAGTACCAAAAGTTGGATTAAAAAAAGATAGCATGCTAACGTAAGCATGCTGACAGAATGTGTCGAGTACCAAGTTAAATGACTCTCAGGCATAAGGCTTCAAAATGGGATGAAAAAAGTTAGCATGCTAACAGTTAACATTTGTCAAGTACCAAGTTATACGACCGAGGCGTGCGGCTGCAAAGTTGGATAAAAAAAAAAAAAAGTTAGCATGCTAACGTTAGCATACAGACATAATGTGTCAAGTGCAGAGTTATGTGACTCTCAGGCATTAGGCTTCAAAGTGGGATGAAAAAACTTAGCATGTTAACAGTTAACATTTGTCAAGTACCAAGTTATACGACAGAGTTGTGTGCGGCTGCAAAGTTGGACAAAAAAGTTAGTATGCTAATGTTACCATGTCAAAAGTAAACATGTGTCAAGTACCAAGTAATATGACTGAGGCGTGTGGCTGAAAAATTGGTTTAAAAAGTTAGCATGCTATCAGTTAGCCTGTATCAAGTGCCAAGTTATATTAGTCTTAGGTGTGCAGTTGCAACATTGGCCAACAGAAATAGCATGCTAATGTTGGCCTTCCGCCCGATTGTAGCTGTAGCCAGCGCCCCCCGCGACCCCAAAAGGGAATAAGCGGTAGAAAATGGATGGATGGATGGATGTTGGCCAGCTAGCAGTATGTGTCAAATACCAAGTTGTATGGCTATAAGGTGTAAGGATGCAAAATTGGCAAAAAAAAAAGTTAGCGTTTTTGCCTTAGCATGCTAACTGTTACAATGTATCAAGTCCCGTGTTATATGAGTCTGAGACCTACGGCTGTAAAATTGGATAAAAAGGTTGGTTTGCGTCAAGTACAAATGTTTAGGACTAAGGCGTACAGCTGCAAAACTGATTCAAAAAGTTGGCATGCTAACGATTAGCATGTGACAAGTACGAAGTGATATAACTCCGAGGTACGTGAACTCCTACACATGGGGCAAGATCTCCTCCCCCACGCGGAGATGGCACTCCACCCTTTTCCGGGCGAGAACCATGGACTCGGACTTGGAGGTGCTGATTCTCATTCCGGTCGCTTCACACTCGGCTGCGAACCGATCCAGTGAGAGCTGAAGATCCCGGCCAGATGAAGCCATCAGGACTACATCATCTGCAAAAAGCAGAGACCTAATCCCGCGGCCACCAAACCGGAACCCCTCAACGCCTTGACTGCGCCTAGAAATTCTGTCCATAAAAGTTATGAACAGAATCGGTGACAAAGGGCAGCCTTTGCGGAGTCCAACCCTCACTGGAAACGTGTCCAACTTACTGCCGGCAATGCGGACCAAGCTCTGACACTGATCATACAGGGAGCGGACCGCCACAATAAGACAGTCTGATACCCCATACTCTCTGAGCGCTTCCCACAGGACTTCCCAAGGAACACAGTCGAATGCCTTCTCCAAGTCTACAACGCACATGTAGACTGGTTGGGCAAACTCCCATGCACCCTCAAGGACCCTGCAGAGAGTATAGAGGTGGTCCACAATCCCACGACCAGTATGAAAACCACACTGTTCCTCCTGTATCCGAGGTTGAACTATCAGGCGTAGCCTCCTCTCCAGTACACCTGAACACACTTTGCCGGGCAGGCTGAGGAGTAGAATCTTACGATAGTGGGAACACACCCTCTGGTTCTCCTTCTTACAGAGAGGAACCACCACCCGGTCTACCAATCCAAAGGCACCGCCCCTGATGTTGCAGAGTCTTGTCAACCAAGACAACCTCACAGCATTCAGAGCCTTAAGAAACTCCGGGCGGATCTTGTCCACCCCAGGGGCCTTGCCACCATGGAGTTTTTTCACTACCTCGGCAACCTCAGCCCCAGAAATAGGAGAGACCACCACAGATTCCCCAGGCACCGCTTCCTCATAGGAAGAGGTGTTGGTGGGATTGAGGAGGTCTGCAAAGAATCCCCTCCACCGATCCACAACCTCCGCAGTCCAGGTCTGCGGAACACCACCCTCACCATACACGGTGTTGACAGTGCACTGCTTGCCCTTCCTGAGGCGGGCGGGTGGTGGTCCAGAATTGCTTCGAAGCAGTCGTTTTCCATGGCTTCCCCGAACTCCTCCCCGATTTGCATGTGTCAAATACCAAATGATATGACTCTGAGGCGTCCAATAATCCTTTTTCTACCGCTTGTAGACGGGGGTGCTGGAGCCTATCTCAGCTGCATTCGGGCGGGAGGCGGGTTACACCCTGGACAAGTCGCCACGTCATCACAGGGCCAACACGGACAAACACCATTCACACACTAGGGACCATTTAATGTTGGCAATCAACCTATCCCCATGTGCATGTCTTTGGGGGTGGGAGGGGCTTATCCCCAGGTGCATGTATTTGGAGGTGGGAGGGGCCTATCCCCAGGTGCCTGTCTTTGGAGGTGGGAGGGGCCTATCCCCAGGTGCATGTCTTTGGAGGTGGGAGGCAGCCGGAGTACCCGGAGGGAACTCACGCAGTCACGGGGCGAACATGCAAATTAAATAAATGGTAATGGGTTATACTTGTATTGCGCTTTTCTACTTTCAAAGGTACGCAAAGCGCTTTGGCACTATTTCCACATTCACCCATTCACACACACATTCACACACTGAAGGCGGGGACTCCCATGCAAGGCCCTAACCACCACCCATCAGGAGCATGGGTGAAGCCTCTTGCTTAAGGACATGACGAAAATGAAGATGTTGGTAGAAGGTGGGGATTGAATCAGGAACGCTCTGGTTGCTGGCACGGCCCCACTCCCAACCGCACCACGCCGTCCCCACGTCCCAACTCCACACAGATCGATCCCGAGCCTAACCAGATCCTCGTGTGGAAGGCCCTGAACGGTATGTCAAGAGTGTGGGGTTCGGATCTCCCCCGACACATAAAGCGGAGTCTATTCCACACCACTGTGGAGTCTGTCCTCCCTTATGGTTGCGAAAGCTGGACCCTGACACCCGCCCTGCAGAAGTCCCGAGATGGGTGCTACACCAGAA
>NC_084631.1:36252330-36257330 GCF_033978795.1 Nerophis ophidion | reverse complement strand
CTAGGGTTGTTCCGATACAACTTTTTCCACTTTGATTTCAGTACAAATCTCCATCCTTTGATTATTTGACAGTGTAAAATGAGTCCAACAAAGTGGAGTGGTAATTATGAATATTGAAACGTTAACTTAAAACTATGACAGTTGGACCAAATCTTATACAGCACAAACGTTTGGGAGAAATGAAGACATATGGACAAGGTGGGGAGCCCCTTTATTGATATTTGAAGCAATAAAGGGGCCCTCAATGCTCGTTTCAGGGCCCGTTCGGATAAAATAGGATCCCAGTGAGATCTCCACTAACTTGACTTCATCGCTCTTCTGAGCATTAAGAAAGTGTTGTCTAAGGGGAAATAAAAGACGGACGAATGTGACCAATCAGGGCTAGCACCAGTCGTGGCTCCAACCTATGGCAGCACACTTGCTGGTGACCACGGCAACGACAAATAAGTACAGGAAAAAAGAAAATAAGGTGACTAAATCCACAATTATTGCCTAGTAGGGAGCAGAGTAGATCCATCAGTGTGATGTGGTAATTGCCTGCAGGGTCAGGGAGCACATTCTTTATATAGGAGAGGGAAACAACATGACAGAAGCGTGTGTGTGTGTGTGTGTGTGTGTGTGTGTGTGTGTGAGAGAGACAGAGTTTGACCTTCATGTAGTATTGCTGGAGTTGACACAAGCACGTCTGGTTGAACAGGCATATTGAAAAGGTCGCAGCTGTCAGTCACACAAAAGATGCGACTAAAGAGTGGGAGTGGGTGCACACCCCAAACACCGTGTCACATTTAAATAAGCTCATTTTGCTCCAAACAGCTGCCGAAAATCCCTCAAGCTGCTTTTTTTTTTTTTTTTTTGGCTGGTTTTCCTTTTTCCCTCCTTCTTTGCATTCCCACTCCCAAAAAATCCCCAGGCAGGCCGTTGGTGAATCGACTTGTTTTGGTCCGTGTGGGGATTTGTGATTGGCTGCTGTGTTGCTAGCCGGGGAAAAACAGGGAAAAAAAAAAAAGAATGTTTTCCTGGAACAGACACCTAATCTGCTTCCTGATTGGCCCGTCCAGACCCTTACTTTCCACCCTGCAGCGTATAAGTGCTGCCGCTGCAGTGATGTTATCAACAATAGACATTTAAGTGCTGCTGCAGTGATGTCATCAACAATAGACATTTAAGTGCTGCTGCAGTGATGTCATCAACAATAGACATTTAAGTGCCGCTGCAGTGATGTCATCAACAATAGACATATAAGTGCTGCTGCAGTGATGTCATCAACAATAGACATTTAAGTGCTGCTGCAGTGATGTCATCAACAATAGAGATTTAAGTGCCGCTGCAGTGATGTCATCAACAATAGACATTTAAGTGCCGCTGCAGTGATGTCATCAACAATAGACATAAGTGCTGCTGCTGCAGTGATGTCATCAACAATAGACATATAAGTGCTGCTGAAGTGATGTCATCAACAATAGACATTTAAGTGCTGCTGCAGTGATGTCAACAATAAGTGCTGCCACTGCAGTGATGTCATCAACAATAGACATATAAGTGCTGCTGCAGTGATGTCAACAATAAGTGCTGCCACTGCAGTGATGTCATCAACAATAGACATAAGTGCTGCTGCTGCAGTAGTGATGTCATCAACAATAAGTGCTGCCACTGCAGTGATGTCATCAACAATAAGTGCTGCCACTGCAGTGATGTCATCAACAATAGACATATAAGCGCTGCTGCTGCAGTGATGTCATCAACAATAGACATAAGTGCGGCTGCTGCTGTAGTGATGTCATCAACAATAGACATTTAAGTGCTGCTGCAGTGATGTCATCAACAATAGACATAAGTGCTGCGGCTGCTGCAGTGATGTCATCAACAATAGACATAAGTGCTGCTGCAGTGATGTCATCAACAAGTGCTGCCGCTGCAGTGATGTCATCAACAATAGACATATAAGTGCTGCTGCAGTGATGTCATCAACAGACATAAGTGCTGCTGCTGCAGTGATGTCATCAACAATAGACATTACTGCTGCTGCAGTGATGTCATCAACAATAGACATTTTAGTGCTGCTGCTGCAGTGATGTCATCAACAATAGACATAAGTGCTGCTGCTGCTGTAATGATGTCATCAACAATAGAAAAATCAGTGATGCTGCTGCAGTGATGTCATCAACAATAGACATAAGTGCTGCTGCAGTGATGTCATCAACAATAGACATTTAAGTGCCGCTGCTGCAGTGATGTCATCAACAATAGACATAAGTGCTGCTGCAATGATGTCATCAACAATAGACATAAGCACTGTTGCTGCAGTGATGTCATCAACAATAGACATTTAAGTGCTGCTGCTGCTGTGATGTCAACAATAGACATAAGTGCTGCCGCTGCAGTGATGTCATCAACAATAGACATTTTAGTGCTGCTGCAGTGATGTCATCAACAATAGACATAAGTGCTGCTGCAGTGATGTCATCAACAATAGACATATAAGTGCTGCTGCTGCAGTGATGTCATCAACAATAGACATAAGTGCTGCTGCAGTGATGTCATCAACAATAGACATATAAGTGCTGCTGCTGCAGTGATGTCATCAACAATAGACATAAGTGCTGCTGCAGTGATGTCATCCACAATAGACATATAAGTGCTGCTGCTGCAGTAATGTCATCAACAATAGTCATATAAGCGCTGCTGCTGCTGTAGTGATGTCATCAACAATAGACATATAAGTGCAGCTGCTGCTGTAGTGATGTCATCAACAATAGACATAAGTGATGCTGCTGTAGTGATGTCATCAACAATAGACATAAGCGCTGTTGCTGCAGTGATGTCATCAACAATAGACATAAGTGCTGCTGCTGCTGCAGTGATGTCATCAACAATAGACATATAAGTGATGCTGCTGCTGCAGTGATGTCATCAACAATAGACATTTAAGTGTCGCTGCAGTGATGTCATCAACAATAAACATTTAAGTGCTGCTGCTGCAGTGATGTCATCAACAATAGACATATAAGTGCTGCTGCTGCAGTGATGTCATCAACAATATACATAAGTGCTGCTGCTGCTGCAGTGATGTCATCAACAATAGACATATAAGTGATGCTGCTGCAGTGATGTCATCAACAATAGACATATAAGTGATGCTGCTGTAGTGATGTCATCAACAATAGACTGCTGCTGCAGTGATGTCATCAACAATAGACATAAGTGCTGCTGCAGTGATGTCATCAACAATAAACATTTAAGTGCTGCTGCTGCAGTGATGTCATCAACAATAGACATATAAGTGCCGCTGCTGCAGTGATGTCATCAACAATAGACATAAGTGCTGCTGCTGCTGCAGTGATGTCATCAACAATAGACATATAAGTGATGCTGCTGCTGCAGTGATGTCATCAACAATAGACATTTAAGTGTCGCTGCAGTGATGTCATCAACAATAAACATTTAAGTGCTGCTGCTGCAGTGATGTCATCAACAATAGACATAAGTGCTGCTGCTGCAGTGATGTCATCAACAATAGACATATAAGTGCTGCTGCTGCAGTGATGTCATCAACAATAGACATAAGTGCTGCTGCTGCTGCAGTGATGTCATCAACAATAGACATATAAGTGATGCTGCTGCTGCAGTGATGTCATCAACAATAGACATTTAAGTGTCGCTGCAGTGATGTCATCAACAATAAACATTTAAGTGCTGCTGCTGCAGTGATGTCATCAACAATAGACATATAAGTGCTGCTGCTGCAGTGATGTCATCAACAATAGACATAAGTGCTGCTGCTGCTGCAGTGATGTCATCAACAATAGACATATAAGTGATGCTGCTGTAGTGATGTCATCAACAATAGACATGAGTGCTGCTGCTGCTGTAGTGATGTCATCAACAATAGACATAAGTGCTGCTGCTGCTGCAGTGATGTCATCAACAATAGACATAAGTGCTGCTGCTGCTGTAGTGATGTAATCAACAATAGACATATAAGTGATGCTGCTGCAGTGATGTCATCAACAATAAACATAAGTGCTACTGCTGCTGCAGTGATGTCATCAACAATAGACATATAAGTGATGCTGCTGTAGTGATGTCATCAACAATAGACATAAGTGCTGCTGCTGCTGTAGTGATGTCATCAATAATAGACATAAGTGCTAATGCTGCTGCAGTGATGTCATCAACAATAGACATATAAGAGATGCTGCTGTAGTGATGTCATCAACAATAGACATATAAGTGATGCTGCTGTAGTGATGTCATCAACAATAGACATAAGTGCTGCCGCTGTAGTGACGTCATCAACAATAGACATATAAGTGATGCTGCTGTAGTGATGTCATCAACAATAGACATATAAGTGATGCTGCTGTAGTGATGTCATCAACAATAGACATATAAGTGATGCTGCTGTAGTGATGTCATCAACAATAGACATAAGTGCTGCTGCTGCTGTAGTGGTGTCATCAATAATAGACATAAGTGCTAATGCTGCTGCAGTGATGTCATCAACAATAGACATATAAGAGATGCTGCTGTAGTGATGTCATCAACAATAGACATATAAGTGATGCTGCTGTAGTGATGTCATCAACAATAGACATAAGTGCTGCCGCTGTAGTGACGTCATCAACAATAGACATATAAGTGATGCTGCTGTAGTGACGTCATCAACAATAGACATATAAGTGATGCTGCTGTAGTGACGTCATCAACAATAGACATATAAGTGATGCTGCTGTAGTGATGTCATCAACAATAGACATATAAGTGATGCTGCTGTAGTGACGTCATCAACAATAGACATATAAGTGATGCTGCTGCAGTGACGTCATCAACAATAGACATAAGTGATGCTGCTGTAGTGATGTCATCAACAATAGACATATAAGTGATGCTGCTGTAGTGATGTCATCAACAATAGACATATAAGTGATGCTGCTGTAGTGACGTCATCAACAATAGACATATAAGTGATGCTGCTGCAGTGATGTCATCAACAATAGACA
>NC_084631.1:36224830-36247330 GCF_033978795.1 Nerophis ophidion | reverse complement strand
TAGATGTAGATATAGTTCTGTCTGGACTGGAGCCTGCAATGCCTCAGACTGGAAGTCTCTCCAGAGAGTGGTGAGGACGGCAGAAAAGATCATCAGGACTCCTCTTCCTCCTATCCAGGGGATCGCAAAAAGCCGCTGCCTGACCAGGGCTCAGAAAATCTGCAAAGACTCCTCCCACCCCCACCAAAGACTGTTTTCACTGCTGGACTCTAGACAGAGGTTCCGCAGGCTCCGAAGCAGAACCTCCAGGTTATGCAACAGCTTCTTCCCTCAGGCCGTAAGACTATTGAACGCATCATAATTAAATTATCCCCTCAACTCTCCCCAAAATGGATTAACTCGCTGGAATAAAAAAGGCAATATAACATACATCCATAAATGTGGACGCATGTGAAAAAGTGTAATTTATTTATCCGTACACTAATTTATTTATTTATATAAATGTATATATATTTATTAGTTATATATATATATATATATATATATATATATATATATATATATATATATATATATATATATATATATATATATATATTTAATCATATATGCACCTTATTGCTTTTTTTGTCCAGCACTACCATTAGCTTATGTAACGAAATTTCGTTCTTATCTGTGCTGTAAAGTTCAAATTTGAATGACAATAGAAAGGAAGTCTAAGTCTAATATGTGATTGGGCCGGCACACAAAGGAAGTGCCTTTAAGGTTTATTTGCGCTCCGAACTTCTCCCTACGTCCGTGTACACAGCGGAGTTTTAAAAAGTCATACATTTTAATTGTTTAAAACCGATCATTTTCAAACAGATACCGATAATTTCCGATATTACATTTTAAAGCATTTATCGGCCGATAATATCGTTAGTGCAATATAAAAACAGCTTCCCAAAAAATGATGAGTCATTCACAAGAAAGGATGGGGCGAGGTACACCTCTTTGTCCACAACCGCGTGAGCAAATAGTCAAACAGTTTAGGAACAACGTTTCTCAAAGTTCAATTGCAAGAAATTTAGGGATTTCAACATCTACGCTCCATAATATCATCAAAAGGTTCAGAGAATCTGGAGAAATCACCACGTAAGCGGCATGGCCGGAAACCAACATTGAATGACTGTGACCTTCGATCCCTCAGACGGCACTGTATCAAAAAACCGACATCAATCTCTAAAGGATATCACCACATGGGCTCAGGAACTCTTCAGAAAATCACTGTCACTAAATACAGTTTGTCGCCACATCTGTAAGTGCAGGTTAAAGCTCTACTATGCAAAGCGAAACCATTTGTCAACAACATCCAGAAATGGCGCCGGCTTCTCTGGGCCCAAGATCATCCAAGATGGACTGATGCAAAGTGGAAAAGTGTTCTGTGGTCTGACGAGTCCACATTTGAAATTATTTCGGAAATATTTGACATCGTGTCACCCGGACCAAAGGGGAAGCGAACCATCCAGACTGTTCAAAAGTTCAAAAGTCAGCATCTGTGATGGTATGGGGGTGCATTAGTGCCCAAGGTACGGGTAACTTACACATCTGTGAAGGCACCATTAATGCTGAAAGGTACATACAGGTTTTGGAACAACATATGCTGCCATCTAAGCGCCGTCTTTTTCATGGACGCCCCTGCTTATTTCAGCAAGACAATGCCAAGCCACATTCAGCACGTGTTGCAACAGCGTGGCTTCGTAGAAAAAGAGTTCAGGTACTTTCCTGGCCTGCCTGCAGTCCAGACCTGGGTGGCGCATTATGAAGCGTAAAATACGACAGTGGAGACCCCGGACTGTTGAACGACTGAAGCTCTACATAAAACAAGAATGGGAAAGAATTCCACTTTCAAAGCTTCAACAATTACTTTCTTCAGTTCCCAAACATTTATAGAGTGTTGTTAAAAGAAAGGGGGATGTAACACAGTGGTGAACATGCCCTTTCCCAACTACTTTGGCACGTGTTGCAGCCATGAAATTCTAAGTTAATTATTATTTGCAAAAAAAATAAGGTTTATGAGTTTGAACATCAAATATGTTGTCTTTGTAGCATATTCAACTGAATATGGGTTGAAAAGGATTTGCAAATCATTGTATTCTGTTTATATTTACATCTAACACAATTTCCCAACTCATATGGAAAGGGGGTTTGTACGTAACATATGAACAAATATGCCCGATCTTCTATTCCGGTTTTTCAACATTCGCTATGTCTTCGGAATCAAAATATATATTCATATATAACATATCGGCCATTATTTCTGCACTGTTGACTAGTGATGCATCGGAAACGTGTCCGCCGGAAAAAAAGACTTTGCTCAATGAAACCGGACGTGGTGATGAAGTATCCACTTCCACTGGTGGACAGTGTCTCTCCCCACATACTCCAGTGATGTGGAAAGACCGGATTCCAATGGGTTTCGGACAAGCTCCTGATGTGGCCTGGATCTGACGCCTAACAATCTTTGGAGCGTTTATACTGCTGTAAAAATTCTGATCTGTGTCACTTGAGGGCAAACAACCTGATTTAGCGTGCGTGTCGTCACTTGTACTTTAAAAGGGGAACATTATCACAATTTTAAAAGGGTTAAAAACAATAAAAATCAGTTCTCAGTGGCTTGTTGCATTTTTTGAAGTTTTTTTCAAAATTTTACCGGTCCCGGAATATCCCTAAATAAAGCTTTAAAGTGCCTTATTTTCGCTGTCTTCGAAACTACTATCCATTTCCCTGTGACGTCATACAGTGCTGCCAATGTAAACAACATGGCGGATAGCACAGCAAGATATAGCGACATTAGCTCGGACTCAGACTCGGATTTCAGCGGCTTAAGCGATTCAACAGATTACGCATGTATTGAAACAGATGGTCGGAGTATGGAGGCAGATAGCGAAAACGAAATTGAAGAAGAAATTAAAGCTATTGAGCGAATAGCTATTGACGCTATTCGGCCATAGCGTGGGTGTACCTAATGAAGTGGCCCATAGCATGGCTACCTTATTAGCATCGCCGGTAAAATGTACGGACCAAACGATCAGGACTTTCGCATCTTGTGACACTGGAGCAACTTAAATCTGTCGATTGGTAAGTGTTTGTTTCGCATTAAATGTGGGTATCTAGTTTCAAATGTACAAACAGCTAGCGTAAATGGCATGTTAGCATCGATTAGCGTAGGATGTTAGCATCGATTAGCTGGCAGTCATGCCGTGACCAAATATGTCTGATTAGCCCATAAGTCAACAACATCAACAAAACTCACCTTTGTGATTTCGTTGACTTAAATCGTTGCAAATGCATCTGCAGGTTATCCATACATCTCTGTGCCATGTCTGTCTTAGCATCGCCGGTAAAATTTGCAGACCAAACGATCAGGACTTTCGCATCTTGTGACACTGGAGCAAGTTAAATCTGTCGATTGGTAAGTGTTTGTTTCGCATTAAATATGGGTATCTAGTTTCAAATGTACATACAGCTAGCATAAATAGCATGTTAGCATCGATTACCGTAGCATTTTAGCATCGATTAGCTGGCAGTCATGCCGTGACCAAATATGTCTGATTAGCACATAAGTCAACAACATCAACAAAACTCACCTTTGTGATTTCGTTGACTTAATCGTTGCAAATGCATCTGCAGGTTATCCATACACCTCTGTGCCATGTCTGTCTTAGCATCGCCGGTCAAATGTGAAGACACTCTTTTACATTCAATGGGGGTCTGGCGGCAGATTTCTTGCCAGTGGTGCAACTTGAATCCCTCCCAGTTAGTGTTGTTACACCCTCCGACAACACACCCACGAGGCATGATGTCTCCAAGGTTCCAAAAAATAGTCGAAAAAACGGGAAATAACAGAGCTGAGACCCGGTGTTTGTAATGTGTTGAAAATCAATCAATCAATCATCAATCAATGTTTACTTATATAGCCCTAAATCACTAGTGTCTCAAAGGGCTGCACAAACCACCACGACATCCTCGGTAGGCCCACATAAGGGCAAGGAAAACTCACACCCAGTGGGACGTCTGTGACAATAATGATTATGAGAACCTTGGAGAGGAGGAAAGCAATGGATGTCGAGCGGGTCTAACATGATACTGTGAAAGTTCAATCCACAATGGATCCAACATAGTCGCGAGAGTCCAGTCCAAAGCGGGTCCAACTCAGCAGCGAGAGTCCCGTTCACAGCGGAGCCAGCAGGAAACCATCCCAAGCGGAGGCAGATCAGCAGCGCAGAGATGTCGAGGCGGATCAGCAGCGCAGAGATGTCCCCAGCCGATACACAGGCAAGCAGTACATGGCCACCGGATGAAAATGGCGGGTGTATTACCTCGGAGACGTCACGTTCTGACGTCATCACCACATGACCGATAAACAGAAAGGCGTTTAATTCGCCAAAATTCACCCATTTAGAGTTCGGAAATCGGTTAAAAAAAGTACATGGTCTTTTTCCTGCAACATCAAGGTATATATTGACGCTTGCATAGGTTTGGTGATAATGTTCCCCTTTAAAGACCACACTGGACTTGCAGTCTCAACAGTCAGATGGAAAAAAAAAATTTAACCCAAAAAATCAGCTCTAGGTGTAAAAGTGGTCATGGAGACCTGAAAAACAGGATCCATAATTGACAAGATAAACTACTACACAGTGCACCTGAACGCCACACCAGATGAGCTGTGGCCGCTGCACGCCTGACACTTATTGCACAGCTAATGAGGCCTTGGGAGGTCGCACGCATGCAAAAATGTTTCACCGTCTGCCTGCTTTGGGGCCTGCTTAGCGGCGCATGAACATTGCAGGCATACAAAGGACATTCGCCCCACTCCTTTACCCCGTTTGGTTTCCTGCTATCTTTCTGCACCTTTTCTATCAGCGGAGTCGGTCAAGCATGCCAACAGCATTCCCGTCTGTGGGAAACACGCCGTACCTCCAGCTCGATGTCATTACGAGGAGAGAAAACAGGTATTATTGCAAACGTTAAGGTTACCGATGCATGTCTAAGCCAGCTGATGAGGGGCCCGAACCTTTAACAGAAAATGTGCCAAAGGTCCGGGGGCCAAGCAGCGATTTTTACCACGCAAACACCACGAGAGACAAATTTAGTCTCATAGCGCCATACAAATAAAGTCGTATGGAGCAGTGTTTTTCAACCACTAGAGTACCGTCAGATACAGTCTGGTGTGCCGTGTGAGATGATATCATTTCACCTATTTGGGTTAAAAATATTTCTTGCAAAGCAGTAATTATAGTCTGCAAATGATGTGTTGTTGAGTGTCGGTGCTGTCTAGAGCTCGGCTGAGTAACCGTGTAATACGCTTCCATATCAGTAGGTGGCAGCTGGTAGCTAATTGCTTTGTAGATGTCGGAAACAGCAGGAGGCAGCATGCAGGTAAAAAGGTATTGATGGAGATAGATGTATACATATCCATATTTAAACGTTATTTATTTTCTTTAGTCATATTCCAAATAGCTAATATTCCATCTTGTACTCTTTTTATCTTTTCTTTATCTCATGACCGATGGTACACTGTGGACAGCCTTGAGCTTGGAATGCAGGAGTAGCAACACTCCTTTTTCCTATCTCGATGTAGTCAACAACTGAAGAAAAAAGGTATGTGGATTCGCTCTGAAAGGTGGGGGGTGATGCTAGTGGCGTATTGAAAAAGACAAGACGTCGGTAGTGTTTTCAGATCAACTCAGGCGACGCAAATTGAATGTGTTGTTTTTTAGGTTGGTCTCTCCAAAGCTTTGGAATAAATTGCAAAATACCTATTCTGTTCTGGGTTATCATTTTGAATAAGCTTATGTGTCATCCCTGTAATGTTTGTCTAAACTTGAATGGGATTGTGCTGAAAATTTTAATTTTCTTGAAGGAACTCTCCTGACGGAATAAATAAAGTACTATCTAATCTAATCTAATCTAATCAAAAGAATTTGGGATTGACCAGCAACTTAAATTCCCTCGGAGGAACATCTGGTCCAAACGCAACAGTATCTAATGCTTAAACCAAAAAGGCATTGAAGCTTAGGGAAGGATATAAGGAAACAAAATAGTGCTGCGAGGAGCCTGATGAGAGTGCGGAAACATGATCACATCACACCAACTCTCAAATCCCTTCACTGGCTTCCTGTTCCATTCAGGATTTAATTCAAAATCTCCCTACTAACTCACCAGTGCCTCCATGGAAATACCCCCCTCTACCTCAAGGAACTGCTCAACCCCAAATCCTCCACACGACACCTCCGCTCCATACAGGCTAACCTCCTCCAACCTCCACGGACAAAGCTTCGACCAATGGGAGACCGGGCTTTCTGCTCCGCTGCTCCCAGTCTGTGGAACGCTCTCCCTGACCACCTGAGGGCACCTCAGACTGTGGATGCTTTTAAAAAAGGCTTAAAAACCCATCTTTTTAAAAAAGCCTTTCTACAGACATGCATGCTGGTTGTAGCCTTTGGGTTGTTCCTAGTTTTATATTTTATTTATTTTTATTATTACTATTTTTTACACTGTGGCACTTTGAGGTTGTTTGCTCAACGTAAAGTGCTTTTTACAAATAAAATCGATTATTATTATTATTATTATATGCAGAACCAAACTAAAACTGAACTGGCTACAGATTAAACAAAAACAGAATGCTGGACGACAGCAAATATTTACTGTGGAGCCAAGACGGCGTCCACAAAGTACATCCGAACATGACATGACAGTCAACAATGTCCCCACAAAGAGGGATGGCAACAACTTAAATAGTCTTGATTGCTAAAACAAAGTAGATGCGGGGAAATAGCGTTGAACAAAGACATAAAACTGCTACAGGAAAATACCGAAAAAAAGAGAAAAAGCCACCAAAATAGGAAGTAAAATACTACACAAAGGAAAACAGCAAAAAAGTGCAAATAAGTCAGGGTGTGATCTGACAGGTGGTGACAGTACACCTACTTTGAGACAAGAGCTATAGTCATGCATGCTTGCTTATGCTTTAAAGTCATATCCAACAATAGCGACGACGACTTTTTACTGTCGTTTTTTTAATGATTTCTGCTGGTGGTGTTCCTCAAAATTTTTTCAACGCAAAAAAATGTGCCTTGGCCTTTTACATTTTAGTATGAATATGTGTTCAAAGCGGTAGCCACCCTTTGGGGGGCCCAACAATGTGACGCTACGAACCAAATTTGGCCCGCGGGCCCCACTTTGGGCATCCCTGCCTTAAAGTGCGGTGCATACACACGATGATGATGAGAGGACGCGGCGAATGTGAGCAGAAAAAAAAAGACAAACAGCAGCCAAGTGTCATACTGTAAGGATCTGGCATGGCGAGCGGGGGCCCCTGACTCCACTTCAAAGCTCTCCGCCTGACAGCGGCTAATGACGAACACTCGCATGGAGAGCAAAGAGACGGGGGACCCGGGAAATAAATAAATAAATACGTAAAAGGCCTCTTTGCCGTCTTTCACGGCGAGATAAAAGGCGAGCGCCCGTGCCAGACTGGGGCTAATGTGCATTTAAGCACTCATGCATACATACATGCGTACATACATATATACATACATACGAGGACACAAGCACACACACTTATCATGCAAATGCAGGATAATTACAGCCTTGTCTGCCTTTGAGGAGAACGTCTCTCGGAACCTTTGGAAAAAGCCAATGACATCACATTGTCGGGTCTTCACACAAACATGGCAACTATTCACGCTCGTTAACAAATACTCATTTTCAAGCCCTGGGGGATTTTTTTTACTTGCCCCGCCAGACAAACTGTACCAAGACATTCCAATACAGCAGAACCCGAATCACGAACCCCTCCATTTGCAAACTTTTTATTTGGCTGGAAGAAGCCAGCTTCGTACCGCAACCCGTTTTTAATTGTGATGAGATCGGATTTTTCTGGAAAAAGATGCAAAATTAAGCGGATTTATTTCACAGTGGGGCAGAAAAAGTCTCTAGTGCAGTGGTCGCCGACCTTTTTGTAGCTGCGGACCGGTCAACGCTTGAAAATTTGTCCCACGGACCGAGGGGAGGGCTTGTTTTTTTGTTTTTTTTCATAAAGAAATACAATCATGTGTGCTTACAGACTGTATCCCTGCAGACTGTATTGATCTATATTGATATATAATGTATATATTGTGTTTTTTATGTTGATTTAATAATAAAAAACATTTTATATATATATATATATATATATATATATATATATATATATATATATATATATATATATATATATATTTTTTTTTTTTTCCCCCCCATAAAGAAATCCAATCATGTGTGCTTACGAACTGTATCCCTGTAGACTGTATTGATCTATATTGATACAAAGTATATATTGTTTTTTATGTTGATTTAATAATAACAAAATTAAAAACAAACATTTTTTTTTTCTTTTTCATATAGAAATACAATCATGTGTGCTTACGGACTGTATCCCTGCAGACTGTATTGATTTATATTGATATATAATGTATATATATAATGTATATAGTTTAAAAAAAAAAAAAACACGTTTTTTTTTTTTTTTTTTATAAAGAAATACAATCATGTGTGCTTACAGACTGTATCCCTGCAGACTGCATTGATCTATATTGATATATAATGGATATATTGTGATTTTTGTGTTGATTTAATAATAACAAAAAATATTTAAAAAAAAAAAAATTCATAAAGAAATACAATCATGTGTGCTTACAGACTGTATCCCTCCAGACTGTATTGATCTATATTGCTATATAATGGATATATTGTGATTTTTATGTTGATTTATTAATTTAAAAAAAAACATTTTTATTTGACTTTTTTTTCCGTAAAGAAATAGAATCATGTGTGCTTATGGACTGTATCCCTGCAGACTGTATTGATCTATATTGATATATAATGTATATATTGTGTTTTTATGTTGATTTAATAATAAAAAAAAAACTAGAACATTTTTTTATTATTTTTTAATTTATTTCTTGCGCGGCCACCGGAGACCGCTGTTCTAGTGCACGACTACTGTGATGAACCCAGTTGGAAAAACGGTACCAATGTTTTGGCAATATTTCTCCCTTTTCTGTCTACACGCTGTGTCTGCTTGTAAGTACTCTGTGTGTGCGCGCTGCCGAACATGCTCCTCTTCTGGCAGAACCAAAAATGTCATGACGTGACATTTCTGATGATGGCGGAGGGGCAGGGGGGTGGGTTTTGTTACTTTTTAAAAGCGGTATAGTACTGAATATGATTCATTAGTATTGCGGTACTATGTCAGGTGTCGATCCACCCATGGCGTTTGTTTACATTGTGACGCCGGTGAGCTAGATACTGATAGATATTGTGTTTCACTATGTAAAGAGCTTTGAGTCACTAGAGAAATTATCTTCACTTCACTTCACTATTGTATCCTCCTCCAGTGTGTAGTGAAGCATGTTTCGCTATTCCTCGTCCTACAGTGATAATGGTACTTGGAAGAAACCTTTATCTTTACTTTTTACACCAAAATGCATCCATTCTCCCTTTTCTGTCCACACATTATGTCTGCATGTAAGTACTCTGTGTGTGTGCGCTGCTGAACATGCTCCTCTTCTGGCAAAACTAGAAATGTCATGACGTGACATTTCTGACGACGACGGAAGGGCAGGGGGGGTGGGTTTCCTTACTTTTTAAAAGCGGTATAGTACCGAATATGATTCAGTAGTATTGCACTTCTATGTCAGGTGTCGATCCACCCATGGCGTTTGTTTACATTGTGACGCCTGTGAGCTATTGTATCCTCCTCTGGTGTGTAGTGAAGCATGTTTCGCTATTCCTCGTCCTCCAGTGATAATGCTACTTGGAATAAATCTTTATCTTTACTTTTTACACCAAAATGCGTCCCTTCTCTCTTTTCTGTCTACACACTGTGTCTGCTTGTAAGTACTCTGTGTGTGTGCACTGCCGAACATGCTCCTGTTCTGGCAGAACCAAAAATGTCATGACGTGACATTTCTGATGATGGCGGAGGGGCAGGGGGGTGGGTTTTGTTACTTTTTAAAAGCGGTATAGTACAGAATATGATTCATTAGTATTGCGGTACTATGTCAGGTTTAGATCCACCCATGGCGTTTGTTTACATTGTGACGCCGGTGAGCTAGATACTGATAGATATTGGGTTTCACTATGTAAAGAGCTTTGAGTCACTAGAGAAATTATCTTCACTTCACTTCACTATTGTATCCTCCTCCAGTGTGTAGTGAAGCATGTTTCGCTATTCCTCGTCCTCCAGTGATAATGGTACTTGGAAGAAACCTTTATCTTTACTTTTTACACCAAAATGCATCCATTCTCCCTTTTCTGTCCACACGTTATGTCTGCATGTAAGTACTCTGTGTGTGTGCGCTGCCGAACATGCTCCTCTTCTGGCAAAACTAGAAATGTCATGACGTGACATTTCTGACGACGACGGAAGGGCAGGGGGGTGGGTCTTCGTTACTTTTTAAAAGCGGTATAGTACCGAATATGATTCATTAGTGTTGCGGTACTATGTCAGGTGTCGATCCACCCATGGCGTTTGTTTACATTGTGACGCCTGTGAGCTATTGTATCCTCCTCTGGTGTGTAGTGAAGCATGTTTCGCTATTCCTCGTCCTCCAGTGATAATGCTACCTGGAAGAAACCTTTATCTTTACTTTTTACACCAAAATGCGTCCATTCTCTCTTTTCTGTCTACACACTGTGTCTGCTTGTAAGTACTCTGTGTGTGTGCACTGCCGAACATGCTCCTCTTCTGGCAGAACCAAAAATGTCATGACGTGACATTTCTGATGATGGCGGAGGGGCAGGGGGGTGGGTTTTGTTACTTTTTAAAAATGGTATAGTACAGAATATGATTCATTAGTATTGCGGTACTATGTCAGGTTTAGATCCACCCATGGCGTTTGTTTACATTGTGACGCCGGTGAGCTAGATACTGATAGATATTGGGTTTCATTATGTAAAGAGCTTTGAGTCACTAGAGAAATTATCTTCACTTCACTTCACTATTGTATCCTCCTCCAGTGTGTAGTGAAGCATGTTTCGCTATTCCTCGTCCTCCAGTGATAACGGTACTTGGAAGAAACCTTTATCTTTACTTTTTACACCAAAATGCATCCATTCTCCCTTTTCTGTCCACACATTATGTCTGTATGTAAGTACTCTGTGTGTGTGCGCTGCTGAACATGCTCCTCTTCTGGCAAAACTAGAAATGTCATGACGTGACATTTCTGACGACGACGGAAGGGCAGGGGGGTGGGTTTCCTTACCTTTTAAAAGCGGTATAGTACCGAATATGATTCAGTAGTATTGCACTTCTATGTCAGGTGTCGATCCACCCATGGTGTTTGTTTACATTGTGACGCCTGTGAGCTATTGTATCCTCCTCTGGTGTGTAGTGAAGCATGTTTCGCTATTCCTCGTCCTCCAGTGATAATGCTACTTGGAATAAATCTTTATCTTTACTTTTTACACCAAAATGCGTCCATTCTTTCTTTTCTGTCTACACACTGTGTCTGCTTGTAAGTACTCTGTGTGTGTGCACTGCCGAACATGCTCCTGTTCTGGCAGAACCAAAAATGTCATGACGTGACATTTCTGATGATGGCGGAGGGGCAGGGGGGTGGGTTTTGTTACTTTTTAAAAGCGGTATAGTACAGAATATGATTCATTAGTATTGCGGTACTATGTCAGGTTTAGATCCACCCATGGCGTTTGTTTACATTGTGACGCCGGTGAGCTAGATACTGATAGATATTGTGTTTCACTATGTAAAGAGCTTTGAGTCACTAGAGAAATTCTCTTCACTTCACTTCACTATTGTATCCTCCTCCAGTGTGTAGTGAAGCATGTTTCCCTATTCCTCGTCCTCCAGTGATAATGCTACTTGGAAGAAACCTTTATCTTTTCTTTTTTACACCAAAATGCGTCCATTCTCCCTTTTCTGTCTACATACTGTGTCTGCTTGTAAGTACTCTGTGTGTGTGCGCTGCCGAACATGCTCCTCTTCCGGCAAAACCAAAAATGTCATGACGTGACATTTATGACGACGGAATGGCGGGGGGGGTGGGTTTCGTTACTTTTTAAAAGCGGTATAGTACCGAATATGATTCAGTAGTATTGCGGTACTATGTCAGGTGTCGATCCACCGATGGCGTTTGTTTACATTGTGACGCCGGTGAGCTAGATACTGATAGATATTGTGTTTCACTATGTAAAGAGCTTTGAGTAACTAGAGAAATTCTCTTCACTTCACTATTGTGTCCTCCTCCGGTGTGTAGTGAAGCATGTTTCCCTATTCCTCGTCCTCCAGTGATAATGCTACTTGGAAGAAACCTTTATCTTTACTTTTTTACACCAAAATGCGTCCATTCTCCCTTTTCTGTCTACACACCATGTCTGCTTGTAAGTACTCTGTGTGTGTGCGCTGCCGAACATGCTCCTCTTCTGGCAAAACCAGAAATGTCCTGACGTGACATTTCTGACGACGACGGAAGGGTAGGGGGGTGGGTTTCCTTACTTTTTAAAAGCGGTATAGTACCGAATACGATTCATTAGTATTGCGGTACTATGTCAGGTGTAGATCCACCCATGGCGTTTGTTTACATTGTGACGCCGGTGAGCTAGATACTGATAGATATTGTGTTTCACTATGTAAAGAGCTTTGGGTAACTAGAGAAATTCTCTTCACTTCACTTCACTATTGTATCCTCCTCCGGTGTGTAGTGAAGCATGTTTCCCTATTCCTCGTCCTCCAGTGATAATGCTACTTGGAAGAAACCTTTATCTTTACTTTTTTACACCAAAATGCGTCCATTCTCCCTTTTCTGTCCACACACTGTGTCTGCTTGTAAGTGAAGTGAAGTGAATTATATTTATATAGCGCTTTTCTCAAGTGACTCAAAGCGCTTTTGCATAGTGAAACCCAATATCTAAGTTACATTTAAACCAGTGTGGGTGGCATTGGGAGCAGGTGGGGTAAAGTGTCTTGCCCAAGGACACAACGGCAGTAACTAGGATGGCACCAGCGGGAATCGAACCTGCAACCCTCAAGTTGCCGGCACGGCCACTCTACCAAGTAATTTGTGCGCGCAACCTGCCGAACATGCTCCTTTGCCTGTTAAAAAAACAAAAGCGAAGAGAGTGGCAGACCGGTACTTTTTAGAGGCGGTATAGTACCGAATATGCCTCATTAGTATCACGGTACTATATTAGTATACTGTGCAAGCCTGGTTGGAAACATACCGCATGGAGCAAGAGTTGCAGCAACAAATGGGCATAAAAGTGGAGTCCAGGTCTGGAAAAGTGAGTGAGAGTAGAGAGGACATGTGTGGACATACAAATGACCAGGCAGAAGTTTGCAATCAAAGCGAGGCACACACACACACACACACACACACACACACACACACACACACACACACACACACACACACACCACCTCTCCACGGACCTGCACACAAACTAATTGGCCACCCCATTAGTAATTTATTAAGCTTGTCCTTGTAAATTTTATCAGGTATCCAGCAGGGGAATAGATTTATTGATTCTCTTTGCATTCATCAGGCTCCCAGAAAAGGCGGCGAAAGAGCGAGCGGAGGAGCGCGAGGCAGGCGGAGAGCGATGGAGTGCATTTATCAGGACGGACAGCGCCGGCTTCCAAAACAGCTTTGCAGGAGATCAGACCCGAGTATGTTGTGATTCCCCCTGGGTCGCCACTACATCCTGCCTCGGCTCATCAATGTGCGCCCCCTCCCTCGCGATCAATGCTTCCCATAAAGCACCCGCCCCAAACAACAACACCCGACTTCATTTGAACCTGGAGGAACTTGGGATAAGCATGGGGGGCAAAGGGTGTCCACACGGGGTCAAGGATACTCTAAAATAAAAAAAATAAATTAAAAAAAAGCAGCTTCTGGGGGTAAAAATCCTTCAATGTTCAATATGTATGAGGTTATGACCTCATTACCGCTGCTCCACCACTTCCCAGCTTCTACTTTTTCTTTCCTCGGGTATTGGCTCCTATTGACTGGCCGCAGACGCACATTGTTATCGGGATAGCGTCAGTCTCAGGCCGGCACCTCATTTCTCAAACGGACCGCTGACTTAGTGATGCGGCCCGGAGGGAAACGCCTGCTATCCACGCCGCTCCATCCACCGTGCGGCCGCAGGAAAAAGTAGGAAACAAACAGCAGGGCGAGGAAGTCAAGAACTACCTTTGATGAATACATTATTAAAAATGATAAACTAGCGGAGAGATGGAGGGAATGGCTGGGTGATATACACCTAGCTGAATACTGGTTCAAGACATCACATGGACAAAGCTGGACTCACTATTATGTTAGATCCACTATGGACTGGACTCTCACTATTATGTTAGATCCACTATGGACTGGACTCTCCTATTATTATGTTAGATCCACTATGGACTGGACTTTCCCACTATTATGTTAGATCCACTATGGACTGGACTTTCACCATTCAGTTAGATACACTATGGACTGGACACTCCCACTGTTATGTTAGAACCACTATGGACTGGACTCTCACTATTATGTTAGATCCACTATGGACTGGACTCTCACTATTATGTTAGATTCACTGTGGACTGGACTCTCACTATTATGTTAGATCCACTATGGACCGGACTCTATTATGTTAGATCCACTATGGACTGGACTCTCCTACTATTATGTTAGATCCACTATGGACTGGACTCTCCTACTATTATGTTAGATCCACTATGAACTGGACTCTCACTATTATGTTAGATCCACTATGGACTGGACACTCCCACTATTATATTAGATCCACTATGGACTGGACTCTCACTATTATGTTAGATCCACTATGGACTGGACTCTCACTATTATGTTAGATCCACTATGGACTGGACTCTCACTATTATGTTAGATCCACTATGGACTGGACACTCACTATTATGTTAGATCCACTATGGACTGGACACTCACTATTATGTTAGATCCACTATGGACTGGACTCTCACTATTATGTTAGATCCACTATGGACTGGACTCTCACTATTATGTTAGATCCACTATGGACTGGACTCTCACTATTATGTTAGATCCACTATGGACTGGACTCTCACTATTATGTTAGATCCACTATGGACTGGACTCTTACTATTATGTTAGATCCACTATGGACTGGATTCTCCTACTATTATGTTAGATCCACTATGGACTGGACTCTCCTACTATTATGTTAGATCCACTATGGACTGGACTCTCACTATTATGTTAGATCCACTATGGACTGGACACTCCCACTATTATGTTAGATCCACTATGGACTGGACTCTCACTATTGTGTTAGATCCACTATGGACTGGACTCTCACTATTATGTTAGATCCACTATGTACTAGACTCTCACTATTATGGGCTGGACTCCCACACTATTATGTTAGATCCACTATGGACTGGACCCTCCAAGTATTATGTTAGATCCACTATGGACTGGACTCCCACTATTATGTTAGATCCACTATGGACTGGACTCTCCTACTATTATGTTAGATCCATATTTTATTGTAGGATCCTTTAACTACTTGGTATCAAATCCATACCTAAATGTGTGGTATCATCCAAAACTAATGTCAAGTATCAAAGAAGAGAAGAATAAGTGATTATTACATTTTAACAGAAGTGTAGATAGAACATGTTGAAACAGAAAACAGGGCGACACCTACCCTTTACATCAGTATTTCTTAACCATATTATTATTTGTTTATTAGGTATTATATTTTATTGTACGATCCTTTAATTACTTGGTATCAGATCCATACCTAAATGTTTGGTATCATCCAAAACTAATGTAAAGTATCAAAGAAGAGAAGAATAAGTGATTATTACATTTTAACAGAAGTGTAGATAGAACATGTTGAAACAGAAAACAGGGCGACACCTACCCTTTACATCAGTATTTCTTAACCATTTTATTATTTGTTTATTAGGTATTATATTTTATTGTACGATGTTTTAACTACTTGGTATCAGATCCATACCTAAATGTGTGGTATCATCCAAAACTAATGTAAAGTATCAAAGGAGAGAATAATAAGTGAGTATTACATTTTAACAGAAGTGTAGATAAAACATGTTCGAACAGAAAATAAGCAGATATTGACAGTAAATGAACAAGTGAATTAATAATACTTTTTTACCGTTTGTCCCTCATAATGTGTAGAAAATAATAGGTTTATAAATGAAACAAAATATTACTGCATATGTCAGCAGACCAATTAGGAGTCTATTGTTGTTGACTTACTACTAAAAGACACGTTGTCTCGTATGTTCAACATTTTATTTAAGGACTAAATTGCAACAAAAAACATAATGTTCAGTTTGTCATAAGCTTTTCTGTTAAAATTGAAAAGTATAGAAAAGTGTTGAGTTTTTTTGGTTTGTTCCTGCCTTCTCCTTGTCTGTACCTGTTTTTTAGTGATTCGTCCTCGGCGAGGGGCGGACCTTGTGGCGCACCTGCTTGCAATTAGCTCAGCTTGACCTTGCCGGTTATTGTTTCCCGAACCCCGCACGTACATGTGCCTGCTTCGACTCATCTGTCCTGGTACGTTGCCTTTTCTTAAATCCTGTTAATCTTGACCTCGTTGTGTTTTGTTTCCTAGCCACCTTGATTTAAAGATGACTTTTGCTGCGCTTAGTGCGTCCCGGCTTTTCCCCCGCCGACCACTGAAGAAACTGTTTTGTCAATATTCATGGTGTGCACTTCTGCCCCATCGCCTTTTGCTACCCCTTTTGGACTTATTAAATTTTTTTCCCCTTTTGTACATCTACGTTGCCTTCCTTCCCTGCATCCACCATTGAACATTTCCTAACAGAAAAGCATGGAAATACATTTTGGTACCAGGACAACCCAAGTGCTGTCGAAGGGACTCATAGCAAACGTGTTATTATCCCAGCCCCAGTGTTTTGTACCACAACATATCAAGCATGATAGTACAAGTACAGTGTGAAGGACTGTACAGTACACGTGAGCAAGTGGGCGTCGAAGTTAAATTGACGTGACAGCCTCAACAGCAAACATTGCTTTCTGAAATCCTCTATAAAAACCTCCCCCCCAAAAAAAATCAACCTTTTTCTTGTTATTGTGGTTTGTTTAGGTTGTTGGGTTGATGTGAATAACTCCAGCATCCCGTTTCCTCCCCGGAGGCATCGCCTCGGCTGGTATCGTTCCAGGATTCTCACCAGGAGGCTTTCGCTGCCTTGTCTAGGATTTGGGAGTATACCATTCCCTAATCCCCGACATGGCTTCTTCCACGTCTCAGGTTGGAAGACGTAGGTGGCGTGCAGTCAGCACACACATGAAGACATATGGACTCCAGCGATAAGGTACTTTAAGTACCTTATAGTATGGATTCCAACCATTTAGCTGGAGGCATTTGGCCCCTTTACTCCTGTGTAAGCTCCACATTTGATACTGTAAAAGTTGGAAAGAATATTCTGAGCAGCTTCTCTTTTGTTATCGTCTCATATCTCAGAAAGCCCATCAATTCTATACGGAGTTTACTTTTAACGGGATTGTACTTCAATATACATGTGATTGACCAAAAGGCGGGTACTAAAATAGGGTACTTTTATCGGTACGGACTGAGTCCCGTTGCTGCTACCGAATCCCGATTTACGCAAAATCCAACTAACTGCCTCAAGGCACTGTTGCAATGATCCACGCCAACAACACAAGCATAAACGATAGAAAGCACTCAAAAGGTAAGGCTTTACTTTTCAAAATACGCTAGCGCAATGCTAATTTCACATTGGATTTCCATGGACTGATTAGCATTAGCGATTTTACATGGCAATTTCAACGGATCCAAATTAGAGAATCAAAACCACATCTAAAGCTGCAAGCAGTGATGGACGGTACCGCTTGGGCTGCTGCCCCCACGACCCATTAAAACTTGATGCTAACCGCCCATTGAAAATACATGGGTAGGGCTAGTAGCTACTATTAGCAAATAGATAAACTTACCAACTCGGCGTAATATCTGAACATCGACACACTCTATCGACGCAACCCACCTGTAAGTCGCAACCCACCTATAAGTTTACAATTAGTTGTAAAATGTTGGACGGTTGTTTTTACGATATGCAGGCAAACAACAACTTTAAAACATACCGGCTTAGCTACGGCACCTGGCAGCCATCTTGGTATAGACGATCACATTCCCTCCCTCACGAATGTTGGTGCGTGCGCACCAGCAGCAGACGGTACGGAGAAAAAAAAGATGAAAAAAAACGTCTCCCTTACTGTGTCTGCGCATAGCGGCCATCTTTGAAATGGTTTTCAGAGCAGCGGTTCTTCGAAGGCTGATAAAATCAAAACCGTAACAGTAGTTACTTTTAATCAGAAGGGTTCAATCTCTCTCCTGTGTTAGTTTGAAGCCGACACGACAACCGCGCTCAAAGGAGATAATGTTTGAAAAAAGGTGACCATTTTTTACAAAACTTTTGTTTTGAAGGGGTAATTGCAAACTTCCTGTTGATTTTTGCTGGGGGTTGTCAATATATGAAATGTAGGTCTAAGTGAGACCCACATAGAAGTTTTTGTTTCATGTCTCTACGACATTCCTACTGGAAGTTACAGTTTTGTCTGTTTTTTTCCTAGGAGCTGTTTTGTCTGTTTTATTCCTAGGGGGGGCAGGAGCGCAATTTTGAGTTTTGGGGTTAGGTTTTTTGATTAGATCGCAATTTTAGCCAGTCCGGATGTGTGTGTCCAGTTTGGTGGCGTTTGAAGCATGTTAAGGGTGTTAAATTACAGCTCAAAGAGGCAAAGGTGAGTATTTTTACAAAACTTTTGTTTTAAAGGGGAAATTGCAAACTTCCTGTCGATTTTTGCTGAAGGATGTCATTATATGAAATCTAGGTCTAAGTGAGACCTACATAAAGGTTTCATGTTGCTACTACATTCCTACTGGAAGTTACAGGCAGTTTTGTCTGTTTTCTTCCTAGGGGGCGCTAGAGCGCAATTTTTAGTTTTAGGGTTAGATTTTTTTGATTAAATCGCAATGTTCGCCAGTCCTGATGTGTGTGAGTTTTGAAGCATGTTAAGGTGGTCAAATTATAGCTCAAAGCTGCGGAATAATAATAAAGAAAGAATAAAACGCTCGAAATTCGATTTGGGGTCCTCTGTCCCAACGGGACATTCAGTCCCTAACTACCATTCAACCTAACCGCAAAGACTACTTCCTGGGTATGGCAACACACTTAGGAAAACCTGAAAGGAATACATACTTACGATTGAGACAACAACATTTTATATCACGGTAGGGTTCTATGGTATACCGGTACTGGTATAGTACCACGATTCTAATGAATCATATTTGGTGCTATACCGCCTCTATAAAGTACCGGCCGATCCTGTAACGACTTGGTATCAAATTGATACCAAAATGTGTGGTATCATCCAAAACTAATGTCAAGTATCAAAGAATAGAAGAATAAGTGATCATTACATTTTAACAGAAGTGTAGATAGAACATGTTGAAACAGAAAACAGGGTGACACCTACCCTTTACATCAGTATTTCTTAACCATATTATTATTGGTTTATTAGGTATTATATTTTCTTGTATGATCCTGTAACTACTTGGTATCAGATCGATACCCAAATGTGTGGTATTATCCAAAACTAATGTAAAGTATCTTAGAGTACTTAGAAAAGTATCAAAAACTACCAAAGAACATCAAAATACACTTTGGTACCAAAATATTGGTATCGGGACAACACTATATCTCGGTAATTGTCACCAAAACTATCAGAGCTGCTCTAATGCTAAATTGATATTGCCTCAAGGTCCAAATTAAAATTACACGGCGGGCCAAATTTGGCCCGCGGGCCAGAGTTTGACACCCATGATCTAGAGACTCAAGCATTGGAAACAAAATGTAAGACTAATTTTTAATACTTTTATAGATCACCAATAATTTTTGTGGGACTTTTTCTTTTTTTTTAATTTGTCAATGCTCAAAATCAATGTTGTTATATTGATTATATAATATTAAAAGATTGGCTATTTTGTGTTTTTGCCCCAAAAATGGATTCGACAAAAAAATATATAATTTTATATCAACAGATATGCCTAAAGTTGATTTGGAGATTTAATTAAGCATTGAAAAACAACAACTTGTGACTGATTTAATATTTTACTGACTGAGACCCTTTCATGTCCCTGAGACTAAACTTGAAGGGAGCCCTAAAGGTAAAATATGTATATATATATACACATATATATATATATGTGTATGTATATATTAAAATTCACAAGTTATTAATAGGAGGTGGTGTCATAGGATACTTGTCCTTCCGCAAAAAGGGCCAAGAGGTGTCAATGTTGAGATAACAAACAATTTATCAAATCTTGTTAACAAATATAACAAAAAAATATAAGTACAGCCATTTGTGTATATTAAAGCATGTGGGGGCCATTCTGATATTTTTCATTTTCAAAACCATTACAATATATATATATATTGTAATGGTTTTGAAAATGGTATATATATACATACATACATATATATATACATAGTATATATATATATATATATATATATATATATATATATATATATATATATATATATATATATATATATATATATATATATATATACTATGTATGTATGTATGTATGTATGTATGTATATATATATACTATGTATATGTATGTATGTATGTATGTATATATATATATATATATATATATATATATATATATATATATATACATATATACATACATACATACATACATATACATAGTATATATATACAGTATACATACATACATACATACATACATAGTATATATATATATATATATATATATATATATATATATATATATATATATATATATATATATATATATATATATATATTGTAATGGTTTTGAAAATGAAAAATATCAGAATGGCCCCCACATGCTTTAATTTTTCAATGCGTGGCCCTCAATGGAAATAGATAAGACACCTCTGCTCTACATCCATCCTTCTGTGCTGGAAAGTATCGTGTTTATACTTTTCTCAGTGGGGAAAGACGTAAATGCCTCTTGTTTTCATGTTGGCATTTAGGCTAGCGAGCTGGCGCCGGTCAGTCCGCGAGCACACCTATCAGCCATGGCTGGTTGGATAGTTGCAATTTAAAACAGTAATATTAAGTTAACATTAATAAAGTGTTTTGTGACATCCCGACTCAAAGGTGAAGGAAAACAATATGTAACAATTGTTACAAATCATTTAAGTCTCACCTTAAAACTCATTTGTATACTCTAGCCTTTAAATAGACCTCCTTTTTAGACCAGTTGATCTGCCGCTTCTTTTCTTTTTCCCCTATGTCCCCCCCTGCCTTGTGGAGGGGGTCCGGCCCGATGACCATGGATGAAGTACTGGCTGTCCAGAGTCGAGACCCAGGATGGACCGCTCGCCTGTGTATCAGTTGGGGACATCTCTACGTTGTTGATCCGCCTCCGCTTGGGATGGTTTCCTGTGCACGGGACTCTCGCTGCTGTCTTGGATCCACTTTGAACTGAACTCTCGCGGCTGTGTTGGAGCCACTATGGATTGAACTTTCACAGTATCATGTTAGACCCGCTCGACATCCATTGCTTTCGGTCCCCTAGAGGGGTGGGGGTTGCCCACATATGAGGTCCTCTCCAAGGTTTCTCATAGTCAGCATTGTCACTGGCGTCCCACTGGGTGTGAGTTCTCCTTGCCCTTATGGGGGTTCTTCCGAGGATGTCGTGGTTGTAGTGGTTTGCACAGTCCTTTGAGACATTTGTGATTTAGGGCTATATAAATAAACATTGATTGATTGATTGATTATCCAAAGTTAACTGTTGAATTAAAAAAAAAAAGTGATTTCTTTGATAAACAACCTAAGACATGCTAAAGTACCAAAAACGAGTTTCGGGAATTGTAATCGTGTCGATCAAAATTTAAAAAAGGTTCCCATCCCGTCATATTAGCAATCATAATAACTCTAATCCCTTCCTGCCCAAGTTCTACAGACTTTTTGCACTCCACAGTGTGGCTCTCGGGTGCCATGTGTTCCCCAGGAATAAATTTGCACCAGTATAAAAAAAGTGCTTATCCCATACACATTTTTTTTTTTTTAAATTAAACTCTTTTCCCACCTGCACACACACTTCCTGCGCGCGGCGGTGTGATTTCCGAGGAAGTGAGAAGACTTGAGCGACGAGCTAATTGATGTTCACTATTCAGGTCTCTGCGGTGCGACCAGGCTGTGGGCAGATGGTGTTTGGAAGACGCCATTGAAAGCAGCAGGAAAGGGAGGGAAAATAAGATATATGCAGAAGGTCTGATAAGAAGAATTACAGTAATCTGGAGTTGTGTCATAATAATTGCATGTCATTTCACATAGGGCACCATATTGATACATCAATGTTAAGGAAATCAGATCCGAGCGTCAGCTTTCACTTTTGAATGGCGTGTAAAATAGACTTCAGTGTACATAATGATGCCTTTTGACTGCTGGT
>NC_084631.1:36212330-36222330 GCF_033978795.1 Nerophis ophidion | reverse complement strand
TGGTCGGCTGTCAGCGTCCATGAAAAGTGGCCAACAGGAAGTTACGGCCGTGTCACAGGAAATAGGATGTGTCTTTTTTTTTTTCCTGGGGGCCGCAGTATCCTCGCCATTAGACGGAGCAGATTGAGCTGTCTCTTCACATTACACACACGCAAACAAAAAACACGTGTGCACACACATCCAAGTGAAAGGGACAGAAGATGGAGAAACAGTATGCGCACACACACACACACACACGCACACACACACACGCACGCACGCACGCACGCACGCACACTTGTATTTCTGACCTTCTTGAGACCTGAAAAACACACCGACCTCTCTAGGACGAGCCTTTCTAGATATATAAACATTAGTATTTATAACTTTAATAATATATATACATACTCTATTTCCTTGAATTGCCGCCGGGTATATCGTATGCGCCTGCCTAGAATTACTGCCGGGTCAAACTCGTTTCCCCAAATAATTAGCAGATGCCTAAAATTTCCACCGGGTCAAACTCGTCACGTCACGAGTGACACTTCACCTGTCATCATTTTCAAAATGGAGGAGGCTGATTTCAATCATTTGAAAATCGCGTAAAGGTAAAAAGATTAAGAGCTATTCAGTAGGATTTAAGGTCCAAGCTATTGAATATGCTAAAAAGAACAGTAAGCAGCTATGTTTTATTAAGATACCGTAGCTGCGTGTGTCAAATATGAGTCATTAAATGACTGCCGCCTCCTGGTGGTAGAGGGCGCTAGTGATCCTTCTTGCGACTACTCGGCTGCAGAAGAAGTGACAACAAGCAGCAAGAGTGAGCAGCGATCGTTTATTTTTTTCCTTCTCGCTTGCACTTTTAACATGGAGGATTACATATCTAAAATAAAACAGTTTTCTAAACTGGACTTTCAATCGGAGCAGGAGGTAATAAAGGAAGATCTCCATCGAGACGGAGAGACTTTTAAAACTGAAGAAAGATAAGGAAGACTTCTATAAACAAGTTATCGATGCTTTTGATCAGAAGGAGCTGCGCATGGACTTCATTTATAAGTAAAGGTCATAAAAACGTTTTTTTTTATTAAATGTGCTTTTCATGGTGAGATCATTACACCACACTCAAACTTTTAAGCGCATGCCTAAATTTACCGCATGCCTTTGGTAAACGCCGGAGTGAGAAGATGTTTTAAATTATTTAGCGCCCCGGCGGAAATTCAAGGAAATACAGTACATACTATGCACATAGAGAACATCGAAGATAAAGTTCGCAACTTTTGGTGCTGATAAAAAAGCCTTGCCTTTACCGGAAGTAGCAGACGATGTGCGCGTGACGTCACGGGTTGTGGAGCTCCTCACATCTGAACATTGTTTACAATCATGGCCACCAGCAGCTAGAGCAATTCGGACCGAGGAAGCGACGATTAACCCCATTAATTTGAGCAAGGATTAAAGATTCGTGGATGAGGAAAGTGAGAGTGAAGGACTAGCAAAAAAAAAAATAGAAAGACTATACAGTGGGAGGAATTTATATGTTGTTAGACAAATTTACTAGGATAATTCTGGAAAATCCCTTATCGGCTTATTGTGTTACTAGTGTTTTAGTGAGATTATATGGTAGTACCTGCACAACCTGAAGGTCGGCCTCGCACCTTTCTTCAGCACCAGTTGACAGGTGGTGGCGATGCCCATTTCTGCCCTTCGCAAGGGACCCTCTTTGAAACACGATCTTTCGAAATTTTCGCTGCATAATACACTATACTTTGTGTGTGTGGTCCAATCCAACCGTGTTCGCTTGACCGCTCTGTTCCATAGTAAAGCTTCTTCGTCATCTTTCGGGAATGTAAACAATGAAACACCGGCTGTGTTTGTGTTGCTAAAGGCGGCCGCAATACACCGCTTCCCACCTACAGCTTTCTTCTTTGACGTCTCCATTATTCATTGAACAAATTGCAAAAGATTCAACAACACAGACGGCCAGAATACTGTGGAATTATGCTATGAAAACAGACGACTTATAGCTGTGAACGGTGCTGGAACAAAATATCCTCTACAATGCGTGACGTCACGCATCCTCATACCACAACGTTTTAGCATGATACTTCCGCGCGAAATTTAAAAATTGCAATTTAGTAAACTAAACCGGCCTTATTGGCATGTGTTGCAATGTTAATATTTCATCATTGATATATAAACTATCAGACTGCGTGGTCGGTAGTAGTGGCTTTCAGTAGGCCTTTAAATCACCAAAAACATCCTGACTTTGGAGCAATGTTCACGGACCCTAGTATTCGGCTCTCTATTAAATGCAATGTTATTGGGACCACAATTTTTGTCATCACTTGTTCACACCTCCTCAAATGGAAGTTACTTTTCCTTCTTCATGTCTCAAGAAGGGTTGAAATACAAGAACACACATACACATACACACACACACACAAGGACAAATAAACACAATCAATGCAGCAACTTCCTGTTCTTTGATTGTCTGCAGCAGTATTGAAGGGAAAGGAGAGGAAAGAGTCCTTCCTCCTGTTATGACTATGTGGAACAATTGAGTAACACACATTAATACACACATACACACACACACGCACACACAGTGAGAAGTCTACATGACAGAATAAGGACACGTTATATGATTGTACAACTTTAAATGCAATACTCATGTTCGTATTACTTTTTTGTTTTTTATTTTTGAATACATTTGCAAAAAAAAAAATCTACATTTTCACTGTCATTATGTGGCATTGTGTGCAGAATTTTGAGAACAAGCATAACTGTGGAATAAGGCTGTAAGATTCAGTAAAAGCAGATGCAGGAGAAAGATTGCAGCTGTTAAATGTCGTCCTCCCCTACGCCAGGCGTTACAAATCACAGGAGGCCAAAACAAGTTGTCACAAGAACAGTTTTTTCCCCTTCAGACTATTTATCTGATGAAATAACTCCGGAACTAATCTGTCACTGTGAATGCAATAACTCATGCTCACGTCATCATCTTTTTGCATTGCTCTATCCACCACTGCACTATTACCTAGTAGCCTTGCACATATCACTCATTTAAGTACTTGTTCATATTCGTTATATTATATATATATACATATATATATACACACACACACGTGATTGTGTATATATACATACACACATATATATATATGTATGTATATATATATATATGTATGTATATATATACATACATACATACATATATATATATATATATATATATATATGTATATATATACATACATACATACATACACAGACATACATATATATATACATACACATATATACATACGTATATGTATACATATATAGATAATGATATATATACAGACACACACACACACATACATATATACATACACGTACAGTATATAAATATATACATACACATACATACAAGTATACATATATACACATCCATACATGTATACATACATATACACATACATATATGTATATTATACATGCATACATACAGATATATATATATATATATATATATATATACACATACATACACAGACATACATATATATACACATATACATACGTATATGTATACATACATGCATACATACAGATATATATATATATATATATATATATATATATATATACACATACATACACAGACATACATATATATACACATATACATACGTATATGTATACATACATAGATAATGATATATATATACAGACACACACACACACATACATATATACATACACACGTACAGTATATACATATATACATACACATACATACATGTATACACATCCATACATGTATACATACATATACACACACACATACATATACACATACATATATGTATATTATACATGCATACATACAGATATATATATATACACAGTGTATATATATATATATATATATATACACATACATATACATACATACATACACACATATATACATACATAATGATATATATATATATATATATACACACAGACACACACATACATACACACGTACAGTATATACATATATACATACATATACACACACACACACACATACATATACATACACACATACATATATTATACATGCATACATACAGATATATACACACAGTGTATATGTATATATATATATATATATATATATATATATATATATATATATATATATATATATATATATATATATATATATATATATATATATATATATATATATATATATATATATATATATATATATACACACACACATACATACTATAAACATATATACACGCACTTTTTTTTTTTAACAGAACAAACGTTCATACAGATGCTGTATTTGGTGTCACTGTGCTTTATGTTGCATGTACATGACAAACTGAACCCATGCCAAGGGAATCGGTTCCAATCGTTCACTTAAAATAGCTGTTAAAGTCTCGAATCGTTTGCGAACGTCACATCTTCACTTCCATTTGCTGACAGATAAATTGAACTGGAAATCTCATGTAAAAAATAAACATAAAGTAGCAAGAAACACGTCAATAATGAATCAAGCAAAACATCTTCTAGACCAAAAATGACTTCATATTCTCGACTGCGCACTAGTGTTTCATATCCGAGTATTGTGTAGAAATATGTGGAAATAAGTACAAAAGTACATTTCATTCATTAACGGTGTTAAAAAAAATACCAATTGTAATAATACATCATGTTGGATATAGAGAACATACAAACACTATTTATTCAATCAAAAATACTGAATATCCACGGCAGGGTGAATTTGCAAACAGCTAAAATGATACACAAAGCAAACTATAACCTGCCAGTCAAGAATGGACATCAATACTTCTCAACTAAAGAGGAGAAATAAATCTTAGAGAAAAATGTAGTTTAAAACATTTGTACGCACGTACAACACTTAAGACCTTCAGCATATCAGTATGTGGAATTAAATGATGGAATGGATTAAGCAAAGCAATCAAACAATGTACTAACATGATCCACTTCAAGAAACTCTTCAAACTTCAAGTGTTTACAAAGTACAAAGAGGAAGAACCATGATAAACATTCCCAATTTATTTAACCCATCCATCCGTTCATTTCTTCAAAATAATCGTACTTATCTCACCATATGAAATATAACTTACTTCACCAATTATTATTTATTTATTTTTACTGTGATTACTGATGAGTATATTCTGAATGAAGTGAGAACAGGAAGTGAACACAAGTTTTAGCAACTGTTGTGTAAAAGGGGTAGGATTAAATAAGATCTCCTTCTTCCTACTTCATTTCCAACATGTTCAAAAGAGAAACTGGAAATTGTGATGCATCATGTTGTATGCATGCACGTGTGATGTATCATGTTGTATGCATGCACGTGTGATGTTTCATGTTGTATGCATGCACATGTGATCTATCATGTTGTATGCATGCACGTGTGATGCATCATGTTGTATGCATGCATGTGTGATGCATCATGTTGTATGCATGCACATGTGATCTATCATGTTGTATGCATGCACATGTGATCTATCATGTTGTATGCATGCACGTGTGATGCATCATGTTGTATGCATGCATGTGTGATGCATCATGTTGTATGCATGCATGTGTGATGCATCATGTTGTATGCATGCACATGTGATCTATCATGTTGTATGCATGCACATGTGATCTATCATGTTGTATGCATGCACGTGTGATGCATCATGTTGTATGCATGCATGTGTGATGCATCATGTTGTATGCATGCATGTGTGATGCATCATGTTGTATGCATGCATGTGTGGTGCATCATGTTGTATGCATGCATGTGTGATGTATCATGTATGCATGCATGTGTGATGCATCATGTTGTATGCATGCACGTGTGATGTATCATGTTGTATGCATGCATGTGTGATGTATCATGTATGCATGCATGTGTGATGTATCATGTTGTATGCATGCATGTGTGATGTATCATGTTGTATGTGCGATGCATCATGTTGTATGCATGCACGTGTGATGTATCATGTTGTATGCATGCATGTGTAATGCATCATGTGGTATGCATGCACGTGTGATGTATCATGTTGTATGCATGTACGTGTGATGCATCATGTTGTATGCATGCACGTGTGATGTATCATGTTGTATGCATGCATGTGTGATGTATCATGTATGCATGCATGTGTGATGCATCATGTTGTATGCATGCACGTGTGATGTATCATGTTGTATGCATGCATGTGTGATGTATCATGTATGCATGCACGTGTGATGTATCATGTTGTATGCATGCGTGATGTATCATGTTGTATGCATGCATGTGTGATGCATCATGTTGTATGCATGCATGTGTAATGCATCATGTGGTATGATTGCACGTGTGATGTATCATGTTGTATGCATGTACGTGTGATGCATCATGTTGTATGCATGCACGTGTGATGTATCATGTTGTATGCATGCATGTGTGATGTATCATGTTGTATGTGCGATGCATCATGTTGTATGCATGCACGTGTGATGCATCATGTTGTATGCATGCATGTGTAATGCATCATGTGGTATGCATGCACGTGTGATGCATCATGTTGTATGAATGTACGTGTGATGCATCATGTATGCATGCACGTGTGATGTATCATGTTGTATGCATGCACGTGTGATGCATCATGTTGTATGCATGCATGTGTAATGCATCATGTTGTATGAATGTACGTGTGATGCATCATGTATGCATGCACGTGTGATGTATCATGTTGTATGCATGCACGTGTGATGCATCATGTGGTATGCATGCACGTGTGATGTATCATGTTGTATGCATGCACGTGTGATGTATCATGTTGTATGCATGCACATGTGATGTATCATGTTGTATGCATGCACGTGTGATGTATCATGTTGTATGCATGCACGTGTGATGCATCATGTGGTATGCATGCACGTGTGATGCATCATGTTGTATGCATGCACATGTGATGTATCATGTTGTATGCATGCACGTGTGATGTATCATGTTGTATGCATGCACGTGTGATGTATCATGTTGTATGCATGCACGTGTGATGTATCATGTTGTATGCATGCACATGTGATGTATCATGTTGTATGCATGCACGTGTGATGTATCATGTTGTATGCATGCACATGTGATGTATCATGTTGTATGCATGCACGTGTGATGTATCATGTTGTATGCATGCACATGTGATGTATCATGTTGTATGCATGCACGTGTGATGTATCATGTTGTATGCATGCACGTGTGATGTATCATGTTGTATGCATGCACGTGTGATGTATCATGTTGTATGCACGCATGTGGTATGCTTGTATGTTCCAAATAAACTCAAATTCAACTTCAACACAATATAAAGCTATACTAAACATAATTAGGCATGATGTGTAATTATGAAGTCAAAAAAGAATAATAAAATCCAATTTACCTTGTCGGTGAGTCTACTTGGCCGCTGGGGGGGCGAGTTTAGGAACACTGGTGCAGAGGAGGGATGACCACGCCCCCGCGCTCAAAGGTGCTCATCTGATTGGTCGCTGCAAAGTCCCGCTTGTGCCTTGAGTAAAAACTTGCAAAATGTCCGACATCCGTAGTTTTTCTCATTCCCAGCCCTCAGGGAGCAGTTTCTGAGAGAAAGAAAAAGATAGAGAGATCCATCTTAGTGAATGTGTAACGTTAGATGACCTAAATTGTTGAACAACATATATTGAGCGCCTGTGGAACAAACTGCAATCATTACGGTTCCTAATAGTTTCTGAAGGAAAACAACACTACATTAAGACTGACCGCACATTTCCTGTCTTCACAATAAAAGCGCTGCTCCATTCTGCCTGCGCTAACAAAATAAGAGTCTCAGAAAGCGAACGTGCGCAAGCTGGCAAAAGCATACAAAGGAGTATGGAAGCTGGACAAACAAGATGGCAAAAAGCGAGCCATTTCATGCGGAATTGGACAGAAAGGAGGACTTTTTTTCTCCTCCGTTTGAAAAAGTGGAGGTTGTCATCACTAATGTCTGATTCCGATCAATGCAAGTCATCCCAATCACACCAACTTGTGATTGTCTTCATGAGATATATATATATATATATGTATATATATATATATATATATATATATATATATATATATATATATATATATATATATATATGGGACGGTGTGGCACGGTGAAAGAGTGGCTGTGCGCAACCTGAAGGTCCCTGGTTCAATCCCCACCTAGTACCAACCTCGTCACGTCCGTTGTGTCCTGAGCAAGACACTTCACCCTTGCTCCTGATGGGTGCTGGTTAGGGCCTTGCATGGCAGCTCCCTCCATCAGTGTGTGAATGTGTGTGTGAATGGGTAAATGTGGAAGTAGTGTCAAAGCGCTTTGAGTACCTTGAAGGTAGAACAGCGCTATACAATTATAACCCATTTATTTATCATTTATATATATATATACATATATCAATCCATCCATTTTCTACCGCTTGTCCCGTTCAGGGTCATGGGGGGTCGCTGGAGCCTATCTCAGCTGCATTTGGGCAGAAGGCAGGGTACACCCTGGACAAGTCCCCACTTCATCGCAATATATATATATATATATATATATATATATATATATATATATATATATATATATATATATACACACACATGTATATATGTGTGTATATACAGTGGGGCAAAAAAGTATTTAGTCAGCCACCGATTGTGCAAGTTCTCCAACTTAAAATGATGACAGAGGTCTGTCATTTTCATCATAGGTACACTTCAACTGTGAGAGACAGAATCTGAAAAAAAAAATCCAGGAATTCAGATTGTAGGAATTTTAAAGAATTTATTTGTAAATTATGGTGAAAAATAAGTATTTGGTCAACCATTCAAAGCTCTCACTGATGGAAGGAAGTTTTGGCTCAAAATCTCACGATACATGGCCCCATTCATTCTTTCCTTAACACGGATCAATCGTCCTGTCCCCTTAGCAGAAAAACAGCCCCAAAGCATGATGTTTCCACCCCCATGATTCACAGTAGGTTTGGTGTTCTTGGGATGCAACTCAGTATTCTTCTTCCTCCAAACACGACGAGTTGAGTTTATACCAAAATGGATATATGGATGATACAGCAGAGGATTGGGAGAATGTCATGTGGTCAGATGAAACCAAAATAGAACTTTTTGGTATAAACTCAACTCGTCGTGTTTGGAGGAAGAAGAATACTGAGTTGCATCCCAAGAACACCATACCTACTGTGAAGCATGGGGGTGGAAACATCATGCTTTGAGGCTGTTTTTCTGCTAAGGGGACAGGACGATTGATCCGTGTTAAGGAAATAATGAATGTGGCCATGCATCGTGAGATTTTGAGCCAAAACCTCCTTCCATCAGTGAGAGCTTTGAATGGTTGACCAAATACTTATTTTCTACCATCATTTATAAATAAATGCTTTAAAATTCCTACAATGTGAATTCCTGGATTTTTTTTCACATTCTGTCTCTCACAGTTGAAGTGTACCTATGACGAAAATGACAGACCTCTGTCATCATTTTAAGTGGGAGAACTTGCACAATCGGTGGCTGACTAAATACTTTTTTGCCCCACTGTATTTAAATATATTTTTTTATATACATATATATGTAAATACACATACATATATATACATATATACAAATAAATATAAATATATATACAAATAAATATAAATACAAATATATATGTATAATTGGTCATTTGGAAAGTAGCTCACCTGCTGAACAAGTGGGCACACCTGGACGAGAGCATGCAGTTGGCAATCACAATTTCATCCTACTTAAAAGTATAAATATCATGTAAAACAACGTAACCTACCCCTAAAAGTCGCTGGCTACTGTCAGTTTGTACGTTTGTCACGACTGCGAGTGTTAACTTCTCATCACATCTTCACCTCCAGCATCCTTCCTTCCTTCAACAGGTGTCATAATCAACAAGACCCACACCCACTTTCCCTCAGCGACCGCTTGGGGCAAAAGTGGCGCACTAACACTGAGTGACAAATCAGCGAGAGC
>NC_084631.1:36174830-36207330 GCF_033978795.1 Nerophis ophidion | reverse complement strand
TTGTTTGTTTACATTGGCAGCACTGTATGACGTCACAGGGAAATGGATAGTGGCTTCGCAAATAGCGAAAATAGAGCACTTTAAAGCTTTTTTTAGGGATATTTTGAAAAAAACTTCAAAAAATACAACAAGCCACTGGGAACTGATTTTCATTGTTTTTAACCCTTTTGAAATTGTGATAATGTTCCCCTTTAAACAAGGAAACACCGTGTGTTTGTGTGGCTAAAGCAGGGGTAGGGAACCTATGGCTCTAGAGCCAGATGCGGCTCTTTTGATGACTGCATCTGGCTCTCAGATAAATCTTAGCTGACATTGCTTAACACAATAATTATGAATAATTACGCTGGCAATCACAGTGCTAAAAATAATGTTCAAAATATAAAACCTTCTCATGCATTTAAATCCATCCATCCATTTTCTACCACACCTGTTCAAGAAGTCGCATTAATGGTAAGAAGTATTTTATGTCACGATGGGGGGGGTCGCAGCTTGCTGCGGAGTCGTTCTCCCAGGAAGGCAGACGAACTACTCGGGACATGGCATTTAGGTAAAAACATGATTTAATTTTAACAACAAAAATATACAAACAAAAACCGCTCACAGCGGAGGCACAACTTGGACTAAGGAAGAAAGCTAACGCATAAACAGACAATGAACATAAATCAAACAAAACTTACTTGGCAAGGCATGAAGCACGAAACTATGGCAAGGCATGAAACAAGTCAGCACAGAGCAAGAAAAGATCACATTGACGCCAGGGCGACTGACTGGCAAAGACGAGCTTAAATACTGCCTCTGATTGGTGCTCGGGAAGCAGGTGAGCGGGCATTTTGTCCACCAGCGACAGGTGGACAAAATGAGTAACCAAGGAAACCAGACAAGGGAGTGGAAAAAACAGGAACTTAAAGAGTCCAAAGGACAAACAGCACATGGCCAAACAAAAACATGATCAACAGACATGACATTTGATTTATTATTGGTTAGCCTCAGAATAACTATGTTATTAAAAAGAATAAGAGACTTATAATACTCTAAAAATGTTGGTCTTACTTAAAAATGCACGCATTTAGTTGTATTCAGTGTTAAAAAATAGGGTATGGCTCTCACGGAAATACATTTTGAAATATTTGGCTTTCTTCAGTGGAAGAAAGTTTGGACACCCCTGGTGTAGATACGGTATCTGCTGGGTCACAAAAACAAACAGGCAATAGGATCCAAGCGATCCAAGTTTGAGGCGAAGGTGGCATCCTCTAAGCCAGGAGTCGGGAGCCTTTTTGACTGAGATAGCCAAGAAGCCAAATATTTTTAAAATGTATTTCCGTAAGAGCCATATAATTTATTTTTTTAACACTGAACACAACTAAACGTGTGCATTTTTAAGTAAGACTAACATTTCTAGAGTATAATAATAGGTATCTTATTCGTTGTCATAACATTGTTATTCTGAAGCTAACTGTGGAGGGGGCGTGGCCTGCGGGCCTGCAGCGAAGCGGGGTGTTGCCAGGACTGGCCTGGAAATCAGCGACAGGTGCGTCTATAACCCACCTGGGCCTTGTTATCGAATCACCTGTTGCTCTGTTTACAAGCAGCAGCCAGGAGAAGAGACGGGGTTGGAGCTGGAGCCAGAACGAAAGAGAAAAAGACAATTGCTGGAAAGCAACTGAGAGACTTATTGAAAAATAAAACAATATTGTAACCCTGAAACGGGCTCTCGTGTCGGTGCTTGGTGGTCTGAAGAACCCCCAGGAGGGCAAGCCCCACACTAACCAATAATAAATAAATAACTTCTTACCATTAACGCAACTTCTTGAACAGCTGCGGTAGAAAATGCATGAGAATGTTTTATATTTTGAACGCTATTTTCAACACTGGGATTACAAGTGGAATTATGTATTACTTATCGTGTTAAGCAATGTCAGCTCAGATTTATCCGAGAGCCAGATGCAGTCATGAAAAGAGCCACATCTGGCTCGCGAGCCGTAGGTTCCCTACACCTGCTCTAAGCCATGGGTGTCAAACTCTTGCCCGCGGGCCAAACTTGGTCAACAGCCGTACAGGTCACACCGAGGGTGGCCGTATAAACGACTTTAACACTCTTACAAATATGCGCCACACTGTGAAGCCACACCAAACAAGAATGACTAACGCATTCCGGGAGAACATCTGCACCGTAACACACGTAATACCCAAGTCAAGTCAGCTTTATTTGTCAGTTTCTTTACATGTAAAGACGTACAAAGGAATCAAAATTTTGTTTCTCACTCTCCCATGCGTGGAGAAAAAGAAAAGAAAAGAAAACACAACAGTAAAGTGCAACGTGAATATGTCTATCTACTAAAGTGACAATGTATATAGTTCCTGTTGTTTTTAAATAGGATATGGCTGTAAACAATGAACCCCTTGCAGCAGTAACTATTCCGGGATGCTGCAATATACACCCCCCCTCCCCCGCCCCCAATTTTTATTTAAATTTTATTTGATATGCCATTGATATTTTTTTATTATTATTATTGATAGGTTGATTGGCAACACTAAATTGGCCCTATTGTGTGAATGTGAGTGTGCATCTGTGTTGGCCCTGTGATGAGGTTGTGACTTGTCCATGGTGTAAAGTGCCTTCCGCCTGAATGCAGCTAAGATAGGCTCCAGCGACCGCAGAAGGGACAAGCGGTAGAAAATGGATGGATGGATGGATAATTTGAAACTCGACTTTGCATGTCACTATAGTTATTTAAGCCTTACTTTTTAAATATTATATGCAAAACTTGTTTGGGTCCCTATTAAAAGGTTCATTTCTTCAACCTTGTTCCGTTTTAAATTTTGGCCCACTCTGTGTTTGAGTTTGACACCCCTGCTCTAAGCTGTCATGTCTCTGACGTCTCACAGTGAGGAAAAGGTGATTATGTCTCTTTATTGAATAATGAGCTGTGTCGACTGCACATAACTGGATTAGGCAACGCATCCCCGGGATTTTGCTCCCGAGAAAACCTTCGAGGCTCGATTGGGTCTGATGACAGAAAGGTCTGAAATCAAATAAGATGGACTGCTAGAAAGAAATGACAAACTGCCACCAACACCTTTAACGGCATTAGCTGCAATCTCATTAGCATTCATCACATTAGCCAGCTAAGATAGCACCCGTCCTCACACCAAACCTGGAGAAGATTCTATGGGCCAAACGGGAAGAGTCAAAGTGCTTAAATGCCAGTCGCCGGAAAGGAAACACCAACTATAAGTCACTTCCTGTTGATGTCCTTCTTCGTCAGGGCAGGACTTCACCTCAGGAGACCTGTTCCAGGAACCTCAGGAGACCTGCTCCAGGAACCTCAGCAGACCTGCTCCAGGAACCTCAGGTGACCTGCTCAAGGGACCTCAGGAGACCTGCTCCAGGAACCTCAGGAAACCTGCTCCAGGAACCTCAGGGGACCTTCTCCTGGATCCTCAGGAGACATGCTCCAGGATCCTCAGGAGATCTGGTCCAGGAACCGCAGGTGACCTGCTCCAGAAGTCCAGAAATTTGCGATCTATTAAAAAACCAAACCCCAAAACTCAAAACTGCACTCTAGCGCCCCCTAGGAATAAAACACTGACAAAACTGCTCTTGGGAAGAAAACACAGAGATAACTGCTTGTGACTTCCGGTAGGAATGTTGTAGAGACATGAAACAAAAACCTCTATGTAGGTCTCATTTAGACCTACATTTCATCAGTTGACAGCCTTCAGCAAAAATCAACAAAAAGTTGACAATTACCCCTTCAAAACAAAAGTTTTGTAAAAACCTGTGACCTTTTTTCAAACATTATCTCCTCTGAGCGCGGTTGTTGTGTCGGCGTCAAACTCGCACAGGAAAGAGATTGAACCCTTCTGATTAAAAGTTCAATACTGTGGACAAAAGAGAGAGTAAATATGGTGTGCACATAAAACAAAAATGAGAACGGAAAATTCAGATTACCACAAAAATGTCATTTTTGCCTCTTTGAGCTGTAATTGGACCCCCTTTAAAATGCTTCAAAACTCACCAAACTCAACACACACATCAGGACTGGTGAAATGTGCGATCTAATAATAAAAAAAAAAAACTCAAACCTCAAAATTGCACTCTAGCGCCCCCTAGGAATAAAACACTGACAAAACTGCTCTTAGGAAGGAAACACAGACAAAACTGCTTGTAACTTCCGGTAGAAATGTTGTAGAGACATGAAACAAATACCTTTATGTAGATCTGACTTAGACCTACATTTAGTACAGTGACATGCTTCAGCAAAAATCAACAAAAAGTTGGCGAAAACCCCTTCAAAACAAAAGTTTCCTAAAAAAATCAAATTTTTGCCTCTTTGAGCTGTAATTTGACCACCTTAAAATGCTTCAAAACTCACCAAACTCGACACACACATCGGAACTGGTGAAAATTGCGATATAATGAAAAAACCAAACCCCAAAACTCAAAATTGCACTCTAGCGCCCCCTAGGAATAAAACAGACAAAACTGCTCTTGGGAAGAAAACACAGACAAAACTGCTTGTAACTTCCGGTAGGAATGTCGTAGAGACATGAAACAAAAAACCTCTATGTAGGTCTCACTTAGACCTACATTTCATCAATTGACATCCTTCAGCAAAAATCAACAAGAAGTTGGCAAAAACCCCTTCAAAACAAAAGTTTCCTAAAAAGTTAAATTTTTGCCTCTTTCAGCTATAATTTGACCACCTTAAAATGCTTCAAAACTCACCAAACTCGACACACACATTGGGACTGGTGAAAATTGCGATCTAATGAAAAAAACCAAAACCCCAAAACTCAAAATTGCACTCTAGCGTCCCCTAGGAATAAAACACTGACAAAACTGCTCTTGGGAAGAAAACACAGACAAAACTGCTTGTAACTTACGGTAGGAATGTCGTATAGACATGAAACAAAAATATCTATGTAGGTCTCATTTAGACCTACATTTCATCAATTGACCTCTTTCAGCAAAAATCAACAGGAAGTTGGCAATTACCCCTTCAAAACAAACGTTTTGTAAAAACCCGTCACCTTTTTTTCAAACATTATCTCCTCTGAGCGCGTTTGTTGTGTCGGCTTCAAACTCGCACAGGAAAGAGATTGAACCCTTGTGATTAAAAGTTCAATACTGTGGACAAAAGAGAGAGTAAATATGGTGTGTACATAAAACAAGAATGAGAAAGGAAAATTCAGATTACCACAAAAATTTCATTTTTGCCTCTTTGAGCTGTAATTTGACCCCCTTAAAATGCTTCAAGACTCACCAAATTCGACACACACATCGGGACTGGTGAAAATTGCGATATAATAAAAAAGCCAAAACCCAAAACTCAAAATTGCACTCTAGCGCCCCCGAGGAATAAAACACTGACAAAACTGCTCTTGGGAAGAAAACACGGACAAAACTGCTTGTAACTTCCGGTAGGAATGTCGTAGAGACATGAAACAAAAACCTCTATGTAGGTCTCACTTAAAAATACATTTCATCAATTGACATCCTTCAGCAAAAATCGATAGGAAGTTGGCAATTACCCCTTCAAAACAAAAGTTTTGTAAAAACCCGTCACCTTTTTTTTTTTAAACATTATCTCCTCTGAACGGGTTTGTTGTGTCTGCTTCAAACTCGCACAGGAAAAAGATTGAACCCTTCTGATTAAAAGTTCGATACTGTGGACAAGAGAGAGAGTAAATATGGTGTGCACATAAAACAAAAATAAGAAAGGAAAATTCAGATTACCACAAAAATGTCATTTTTGCCTCTTTGAGCTGTAATTGGACCCCCTTTAAAATGCTTCAAAACTCACCAAACTTGACACACACTTTGGGACTGGTGAAAATTGCGATCCAATAAAAATACTAAACCCCAAAACTCAAAGTTGCGCAATAGCGCCCCCTAGGAATAACACACTGACAAAACTCCTCTAAGGAAGAAACACAAACAAAACTGCTTGTAACTTCCGGTAGAAATGTTGTAGAGACATGAACCAAATACTTTTATGTAGATCTGACTTAGAACTACATTTCATACAATGACATGCTTCAGCAAAAATTAACAAAAAGTTGGCAAAAACCCCTTCAAAACAAAAGTTTCCTAAAAAATCAAATTTTTGCCTCTTAGAGCTGTAATTTGACCACCTTAAAATGCTTCAAAACTCACCAAACTTGACACACACATCGGGACTGGTAAAAATTGCAATCTAACAAAAAAAAACAAAAAAAAAACTCAAAGTTGCACTCTAGCGCCCCCTAGAAATAAAACACTGACAAAACTACTCTTGGGAAGAAAACAGACAAAGCTGCTTGTAACGTACGGTAAGAATGTCGTATAGACATGAAACAAAAACCTCTATGTAGGTCTCACTTAGACCTACATTTCATCAATTGACATCCTTCAGCAAAAATCAACAGGAAGCTGGCAATTACCCCTTCAAAACAAAAGTTTTGTAAAAAACTCACCTTTTTTTCAGACATTATCTCCTCTGAGCACGTTTGTTGTGTCGGCTTCAAACTCGCACAGGAAAGAGATTGAACCCTTCTGATTAAAAGTTCAATACTGTGGACAAGAGAGAGAGTAAATATGGTGTGCACATAAAACAGAAATGAGAAAGGAAAATTCAGATTACCACAAAAATTTTATTTTTGCCTCTTAGAGCTGTAATTTGACCCCCTTAAGATGCTTCAAGACTCACCAAATTCGACACACACATCGGGACTGGTGAAAATTGCGATATAATAAAAAAGCCAAACCCCAAAACTCAAAATTGCACTATAGCACCCCCTAGGAATAAAACACTGACAAAACTGCTCTTGGGAAGAAAACACGGACAAAACTGCTTGTAACTTCCGGTAGGAATGTCGTAGAGACATGAAACAAAAACCTCTATGTAGGTCTCACTTAAAAATACATTTCATCAATTGACATCCTTCAGCAAAAATCAACAGGAAGCTGGCAATTACCCCTTCAAAACAAAAGTTTTGTAAAAAACTGTCACCTTTTTTTCAGACATTATCTCCTCTGAGCACGTTTGTTGTGTCGGCTTCAAACTCGCACAGGAAAGAGATTGAACCCTTCTGATTAAAAGTTCAATACTGTGGACAAGAGAGAGAGTAAATATGGTGTGCACATAAAACAGAAATGAGAAAGGAAAATTCAGATTACCACAAAAATTGTATTTTTGCCTCTTAGAGCTGTAATTTGACCCGCTTAAAATGCTTCAAAACTCACCAAACTCGACACACTCATCAGGACTGGTGAAAATTGCGATCTAATTAAAAAAACAAGCCCCAAAACTCAAAATTGCACTCTAGCGCCCCTTAAGAATAAAACACTGACAAAACTGCTCTTGGGAAGAACACACAGACAAAACTGCTTGTAACTTCCGGTGACATGCTTCAGCAAAAATCAACAAAAATTTGGCAAAAAACCCCTTCAAAACAAAAGTTTCCTAAAAAATGATTTTTTTGCCTCTTTGAGCTGTAATGTGACCCCCTTTAAATGCTTAATAACTCACCAAACTCAACACACACATCGGGACTGGTAAAAATTGCGATCTAAAAAAAAAAAAAAAAAAAAAAAAAAAAAAAAACACAACTCAAAATTGCGCTCTAGCGCCGCCTAGGAATAAAACACAGAGAAAACTGCTTTTAACCTATGGTAGGAATGTCGTAGAGTCATGAAACAAAAAACTCTATGTAGGTCTCACTTAAAAATACATTTCATCAATTGACATCCTTCAGCAAAAATCAACAAAAAGTTGGCAATTACCCCTTCAAAACAAAAGTTTTGTAAAAACCTGTGACCTTTTTTCAAACATTATCTCCTCTGAGCCTCTTAGAGCTGTAATTTGACCCCCTTAAGATGCTTCAAGACTCACCAAATTCGACACACACATCGGGACTGGTGAAAATTGCGATCTAATAAAAAAGCCAAACCCCAAAACTCAAAGTTGCACTCTAGCGTACCCTAGGAATAAAACACTGACCAAACTGCTCTTGGGAAGAAAACACAGACAAAACTGCCTGTAACTTACGGTAAGAATGTCGTATAGACATGAAACAAAAACCTCTATGTAGGTCTCATTTAGACCTACATTTCATCAATTGACATCCTTCAGCAAAAATCAACAGGAAGTTGGCAATTACCCCTTCGTAACAAACATTTTGTAAAAACCTGTCACCTTTTTTCTTAAACATTATCTCCTCTGAGCGCGTTTGTTGTGTCGGCTTCAAACTCGCACAGGAACGAGATTGAACCCTTCTGATTAAAAGTTGCGCAAAGAGTTTTAATAACTACTCTGGTTTTGATTTCAAGATAGCCGCTTAAAAGCAGGAAGCACCAGCGTGACCACACAATGCAGAGAAGGTAGGTACTGTGTGGGTAAAGATATGTTGACTGGGTGAAAGAAGGAGGCACCGGTTTGACTCCAGGATACAGAGAAGGTAGGTAATGTGCAGGTCAAGATATGTTGTCTGGGTGATGGCAGGAAGCACCAGCATGTATGGGTGAAAGAAAGAAGCACCAGTGTGACCCCAGGATGCAGGGAAGGTAGGTAAAGTGCAGGTAAAGATATGTTGAATGGGTAAAGGCAGGAAACACCAGCAAAAGTCGGTCCCCTCATCTTGGACTCCAGCCTCATCAACACCACGTCTCCTCCTGGGTGAGCTTTTGACGCGGCTGATATCACAAGAGTCAGGGTTGGGCGTCTCCCATAAGGACTTGTTTGTCAACTCTCCGTTTGCGCACGTGCGACGCGACTCTGACAATTGCCCGAGTTGAACGTGATTAGTATTGATGATGGATGAGTAGACTCCCTGACATCCGTAGTCAACATGTCACGATCACTCATGTCGGACAAAGGCAGTTATTGGTATAACGAGGACGTGGCCGTGGGCTAATGAAGTGAGCCGGTTACACGGCCAGAGAGACACTTAAAAGGTGCCGGGGCTTTCATGGCGCTCCGTTTGAAGGGACTGTGGCCAAATGTTAATTGCTGCTCAGGAGGCTCGCGTCCAGCCCGGCGTGGGGAGGGAGGGCCTCGCCATCAAAAGGCGGCAAATGTCAACGCATCTTTTATCGTTCCGTCGGAAGGTAGGAGCAGATTGAAGCAGGACAGGATTATAGCCCAATAAAAAAAAAAAAACATTTTGCACAAAATGCACCAGTCAGGTGCCAAGCAGGCGCGAGACATTGAAACAACGTTGAGGAATTGTTCAATTAGGTCCTGATGATGAGCAACTCAAATATAACATTAAAACTAAATACTTTTTGATGACCTTTAATCAAGGTTGGGTTCTGACTATTCAACCATTGACTTTTAGTCGTTTTCTAACCAATATTCTATAACACATATATAAACCCCGTTTCCATATGAGTTGGGAAATTGTGTTAGATGCAAATATAAACAGAATGCAATGATTTGCAAATCATTTTCAACCCATATCAATCAATCAATCAATGTTTACTTATATAGCCCTAAATCACTAGTGTCTCAAAGGGCTGCACAAACCACTACGAGATCCTCGGTAGGCCCACATAAGGGCATGGAAAACTCACACCCAGTGGGACGTCGGTGACAATGATGACTATGAGAACCTTGGAGAGGAGGAAAGCAATGGATGTCGAGCGGGTCCAACATGATACTGTGAAAGTTCAATCCATAATGGATCCAACACAGTCGCGAGAGTCCAGTCCAAAGCGGATCCAACACAGCAGCGAGAGTCCCGTTCACAGCGGAGCCAGCAGGAAACCATCCCAAGCGGAGGCGGATCGGCAGCGCAGAGATGTCCCCAGCCGATACACAGGCAAGCAGTACATGGCCACCGGATCGGACCGGACCCCCTCCACAAGGGAGAGTGGGACATAGAAGAAAAAGAAAAGAAACGGCAGATCAACTGGTCTAAAAAGGGAGTCTTATTCAGTTGAATATGCTACAATGACAACATATTTGATGTTCAAACTGTTGCAAATAATCATTAACTTTACAATTTAAAGCCAGCAACACGTGACAAAGAAGTTGGGAAAGGTGGCATTAAATACTGATTAAGTTGAGGAATGCTCATCAAACACTTATTTGGAACAACCCACAGGTGTGCAGGCTAATTGGGAACAGGTGGGTGCCATGATTGGGTATAAAAGCAGCTTCCATGAAATGCTAAGTAATTCACAAACAAGGATGGGGCGAGGGTCACCACTTTGTAAGCAAATTGTCGAACAGTTTTAGAACAACATTTCTCAACGAGCTATTGCAAGGAATTTAGGGATTTTACCATCTACAGTCTGTAAAATCATCAGAAGGTTCAGAGTATCTGGAGAAATCACTGCACATAAGCGATGATATTACGGACCTTTGATCCCTCAGGCGGTACTGCATCAAAAACCGACATCGGTGTGTAAAGGATATCACCACATGGGCCCAGGAACACTTCATAAAACCACTGTCAGTAACTACAGTTGGTCGCTACATCTGTAAGTGCAAGTTAAAACTCTACTATGCAAAGCCAAAGCCATTTATCAACAACACCCAGGAACGCTGCCGGCTTCGCTGGGCCCGAGCTCATCTAAGATGGACTGATGCAAAGTGGGAATGTGTTCTGTGGTATGACAAGTCCACGTTTCAAACTGTTTTTGGAAACTGTGGACGTGGTGTCCTCTGTTTATATTTACATCTAACACAATTTCCCAACTCATATGGAAACGGGGTTTGTACCACGTTGAAAAAACATGCTTTTTGACGACGTTTATTTAACCATTGAATTTTGGTAATTTTCACAAATTCCCAAGTAAATTCACCGAAACATCACAGTGGAGTTATTGAGTCTGTTTAGCTCATTGGAGCGTTAGCTTGCCCAGCTAGTGGGTCTATGACGATGACTTCTGTTTTGTTTGATCAACCGCTTTACTGCCGTCTTACAGGCACTCTTTGGAAACCATTAAAGGGGAACATTATCACAATTTCAGAAGGGTTAAAACCAATAAAAATCAGTTCCCAGTGGCTTATTTTATTTTTCGAAGTTTTTTTCAAAATTTTACCCGTCCCGGAATATCCCTAAAAAAAGCTTTAAAGTGCTTGATTTTCGCTATTTGCCTAAGCCACTGTCCATTTCCCTGTGACGTCACATAGCGATTCCAATACAAACAATGGCGAATAGCACAGCAAGATAGAGCGACATTATCTCGGATTCAGACTCGGATTTCAGCGGCTTAAGCGATTCAACAGATTACGCATGTATTGAAACAGATGGTTGGAGTATGGAGGCGGATAGCGAAAACGAAATTGAAGAAGAAACTGAAGCTATTGAGCGAATAGCTATTGACGCTATTCGGCCATGCATGTCTGTCTTAGCATTGCCGGTAAAATGTGCGGACCAACCGATCAGGACTTTCGCATTGACACTGGAGCAACTTAAATCCGTCGATTGGTAAGTGTTTGTTTGGCATTAAATGTGGGTGGAAGGAAACGCTGGATGTAAATATAGTTTCAAATGTACAAACAGGTAGCCTAAATAGCATGTTAGCATCGATTAGCTGGCAGTCATGCCGCGACCAAATATGTCTGATTAGCACATAAGTCAATAAAATCAACAACACTCACCTTTGTGATTTCGTTGACTTTATCGTTGGGATTGCATCTGCTTTGAGTGTCGCAGGATATCCAGACATTCTTGTCATCTCTGTGCCATCTCTGTCGTAGCATCGCCTGTAAAAACCAAACGAGGGACTTTCGCATCTCTTGACACTGGAGCAACTTAAATCTGTCGACTGGTATGTGTTTGTTTGGCATTAAATGTGGGTGGAGGGAAAAGCTGGATGTACATATAGCTACAAATGAGGCATAATGCTGCAATATGTACACACAGCTAACCTAAATAGCATGTTAGCATCGATTAGCATGCCGTGCTAAGTGATGCACATTCTACGTAAATCAACTTGAATCCGTCCCTGACCGTGTTGTTACACCCTCCGACAACACACCATCTCCAAGGTATCGGAAAATAGTCGAAAAAACGGAAAATAACAGAGCTGATGTGTGATGCGATAGGGAAAAATGGCCTTGAGTACCGATGTAACGTCACGTTCTGACGTCGTCGCTCAGCGAGGGATAAACGGAAAGGTGTTTAATTCGCCAAAATTCACCCATTTAGAGTTTGGAAATTGGTTAAAAAAATATATGGTCTTTTTTCTGCAACATCAAGGTATATATTGACGCTTACATAGGTAGTGGTCCCCAACCCTTGTGTAGCTGCGGACCGGTCAACGCTTGATAATTTGTCCCACGGCCCGGTCAGGGATTCTGTTTATTTATTTATTTTATTTTTTTATTTATTATTTTTTGTCGTGAAAAAATATTTTTTTGGGGGTTGGTGCACTAATTATAAGTATATCTTGTGTTCTTTATGTTGATTTAATAAAAAAATAAATAACAATAATAATACAAAATTATTCCGGGCCCAATACCAATCGAGTGTTTAGGGACCACTACATTAAGGTAAAAATAATAAATATAATAAACATTTACAAACTCTTTCTTTGTAAATAACTCCACAACGTATATATCTGTGGCTCATAGTCCGGTGTGGCTATAATGTGGAAAAATATATTTTTCCTCTAATATTTAGTGGGTGTGGCTTGTATACCGGTGCGCTCTTTAATCTGAAAAATATGGTAAATTAGAACTCTACATCACTTTGTATTAGTAATGGCAACAGTGGAGGGTGACTGCCCCACAACAAAAGGATAAAGATATTAGTGTCAGGTTTTCCCCCTACAGTTTGTCTATGTTTTAGTTTTTTCCTCTGCATTTGTCTTTGTTTCCTCTGTCTTTAGTTCCTGTCAAGTGCTCTTATTTTGGTTCAGCTTCCTGTTTGTCTCCCTGTGTGTTGTTGTCACCTCATCTGCGGCTGATTGGCACCTGGCCACACCTGTAGTCAATCAGCCCGCTCCTATTTGTACCCACTTTGTCTTCCAGTCAGTGCTGGATCATTGTCGTTGCTGTCGTGTCAATGTCATTTTCTACTTGTCATTCCTACTGGTCGTGTGAATGCAGCGTAGCGGTAAGCTATATTTGGTAGATGTTTTGTAGCTTACTGTTTTTTGTTCCCTGCTTCCGATTAGTTTGTTCATAGCCCTTAGTTAGTTATATCCGCCCATGTGCGTGCTTTTTGTTTGTACCCTTTTGGTTTTGTTTTTGTCTTAGTATTTAACTAAATATGTTTTCACATTCCATGCCTGCCTCCATCTCTGCATCTTGGGCTTCGTCACCTAATACCTGTGACAATTAGGGATAAACTACGGCGCGGGCTACACATTTTTCAGGACTTATGCAGATCCCAAATACACAGGAGGAACCAATCGGTAAGAAACGATGGTTTTGTATAATAGCTCAAAACAAAACGGCAGATAATGCTTGTGATAAGTGCCATTTTGGGGACTTTATTCACACACCAAAATAATACCCTCAGGTTGAAGCACAGTACGTCTGACTATGGTAGCCGTAATGCTCCGCGTTCAATCATTGTAGTTTGCCAAAGTCACATCGAAACGTTTTGACGGATTTTTGAGAACCGTGTGTAATGTTCTATATTTTCGATGAAACAACAGCATTTTAGTGTCGCTTGCTTATGGGAACTTATTGGCGTCAACCTGCAGTCGACACCCATCTCCTATGTGTGACTGCCATCTACCGGTCACACTTATCACCACGTCTTGTACCGAATAAAATTGCTTCAAGGTCGGTTAGAGCAACCAGAATTATCAATCAATCAATCAATGTTTATTTATATAGCCCCAAATCACAAATGTCTCAAAAGACTGCACAAATCATTACGACTACAACATCCTCGGAAGAACCCACAAAAGGGCAAGGAAAACTCACACCCAGTGGGCAGAGAGAATTCACATCCAGTGGGACGCCAGTGACAATGCTGACTATGAGAAACCTTGGAGAGGACCTCAGATGTGAGCAACCACCCCTCTCTAGGGGACCGAAAGCAATGGATGTCGAGCGGGTCTAACATGATACTGTGAAAGTTCAATCCATAGTGGCTCCAACACAGCCGCAAGAGTTCAGTTCAAGCAGATCCAAGACAGCAGCGAGAGTCCCGTCCGCAGGAAACCATCTCAAGCGGATCAGCAGCGTAGAGATGTCCCCAACCGATACAGGCGAGCGGTCCATCCTGGGTCCCGACGAGCGGTCCATCCTGGGTCTCGACTCTGGACAGCCAGTAGTTCATCCATGGTCATCGGACCGGTCCCCCTCCAACAGGGAGGGGGGGACATAGGAGAAAGAAAAGAAGCGGCAGATCAACTGGTCTAAAAAGGAGGTTTATTTAAAGGCTAGAGTATACAGATGAGTTTTAAGGTGAGACTTAAATGCTTCTACTTAATACGTTCATTAGATACTCCGGGTTAGAAGGCGCACTGTCCATTTTTGAGACGATGTCAGGGTTTTTAGTGCGTCTTATAGTCCGAAACAAAGAGTCACTTGACTGTGTTTCATGCGGTTGTTTCAAGTTGCTGATTTATTGACATAAACCCAACAACCTTGAACTACTCAAAAGCAAAAACATGTTGTTTTTCATCCCCCAGGCACATTCAGGGAGCGCACGTGAAGCGAAATATCAACGTTGCAAAGCTGAGCACATTGAACACGGCGCATAAAGCCCACACTTAATCCAATAATCCGTGACAGACTCCCAGGAAACGGGTTTCACTCAGCCACCTCCTCACTGTCACAACGCACGTCACTTACCTCAGTTTGGAGTCGGGAAGGCCAAACAACTCCTTGGCTTGCGTCTCTTCTGCAACTAATCTGTTCTGATTTCCTCTGCAGTCAACTGTTGAAAAGCCAAGTAGTTTGGGTGAAAAGGTGGGGTGGCGAGGGGGGATTTGATCCCAGTGTTTGATGTTTTCATTTCCCCAAATCGTACTTTACATAATTTCTCTTTCTGGCCACGATCATGTTGTGATATTTTCCTAATGTGGCGCTCGGGGAGTTGAAATCCGTGTCTAACCCAGAATGTGGCATCCGCAGAGACCAGGCCCAGACAGCCAATCTCCTACTTTGACAGGGACACCAGATGGCTGTAAAATGTTCGTCAACGTGGTTCTAAAGATATATTCAGAAGGAGACACAGCAAAGTACAGTAAACTCTCTCAAGTCCGACCAGTTGGAGTTCAACTAAGAATGTACTTGGGAAACTAGGCCTGGCCTGTCAGGGGAAGTATCAGACCACCTTAAAACATCTCAGCTCAGTCCGGACTTCAACCCTCAACACAAATACAAGGTTGAAACAACATGCTTTTTGACCACGTTTAGTCAATGTTGGGTTCTAGCGTTGCTCTGACCATTGAATTTTGGTTATTCTCTGACCAATATTCTACAACACAAAAACAAGGTTGAAACAACATGCTTTTTTATGACGTTTAAAGGGGAACATTATCACCAGACCTATGTAAGCGTCAATATATACCTTGATGGTGTAGAAAAAAACTGCCTGCATGGCAGTTTTGTGTCAACATTGGCACTTTTTCTCCTTAGATTTCACCTCATTCTGCTTTATTTAAATGTTTTTATTTTTATTTTTGCAATACTATCAATTTTGCAGTTTTTGCAGAATGTGTGGCGGGCCGTTAAACGATTAGCTGGAGGCCGCACTTTGGACACACCTGGTGTACAGCATGTAAAGAGTCCATTGAAAGTGAATCAACCCACAGCTATTATTGCCTAGATAGCGACAACTAAACAATTTACAGAAAAATAATTGTGCCTTGCCCCCTGCCGGTGGTGGAGTCATGCTTTAAAGGCCTACTGAAATGTGATTTTCTTATTCAAACGGGGATAGCAGGTCCATTCTATGTGTCATACTTGATCATTTCGCGATATTGACATATTTTTGCTGAAAGGATTTAGTAGAGAACATCGACGATAACTTTCCCAACTTTTAGTTGCTAATAAAAAAGCCCTGCCTTTACCGGAAGTAGCAGACGATGATGTCACAAGTGTGAGGGCTCCTCACATCATCACATTGTTTACAATGGGAGCTTCCAACAAAAAGAGCTATTCGGACCGAGAAAACGACAATTTCCCCATTAATTTTAGCGAGGATGAGAGATTCGTGGCTGAGGATATTGATAGCGACGCACTAGAAAAAATAAATAAAGTAAAAAAAAAAAAAGGCGATTGCATTGTGAGCGATTCAGATGTTTTTAGACACATTTACTAGGATAATCCTGGGAAATGCCTTATTTCTCTATTGTGTTGCTAGTGTTTAGTTTCATAGTACCTGATAGTCGGACGGGTGTGTCCCAAGTGTCTTGACGCCAGTCTCTGAGGGAATTAGTCACGGCCATAGCAGCACGACAAAAGCTCCGCTGATCTGCGGTAAGAGGCGAATTTTTACCACAATTTTCTCACCGAAACCTTCCCGGTTGACAAGTGATCGGGATCCATGCTCACTTGACCGCTCTGATCCATAGTAAAGCTTTACCTCCGGGAATTTTAAAGGAGAACATTATCACCAGACCTCTGCAAGCGTCAATATATACCTTGATGGTGTAGAAAAAAGACCATATATTTTTTTAACCGATTTCCGAACTCTAAATGGGTGAATTTTGGCGAATTAAACGCCTTTCTGTTTATCGCTCTGGAAGGGATGACGTCGCCGAGGTAATACAACCGCCTTTTTCATTTTCAACCCATTGTAAATATTGGGTCTCAGCTCTGTTATTTTCCATTTTTTCGACTATTTTTTGGAACCTTGGAGACATCATGCCTCTTCGGTGTGTTGTCGGAGGGTGTAACAACACTAACAGGGAGGGAGGGATTCAAGTTGCACCACTGGCCCGAAGATGCGAAAGTGTCTGCCGCCAGATCCCCGTTGAATGCACCAGAGTGGCTCCACATTTTACCGGCGATGACAGACATGGCACAGAGATGTATGGATAACCTGCAGATGCATTTGCAACGATAAATTCAACGAAATCACAAAGGTGAGTTTTGTTGATGTTGACTTATTTGCTAATCAGACATATTTGGTCGTGGCGTGACTGCCAGTTAATCGATGCTAACATCCTACGCTAATCGACGCTAACATGCTATTTACCGGCGGTGCTAAAGCAGACATGGCACAGAGATGTATGGATAACCTGCAGATGCCTTTGTAACGATAAAGTCACAGTAATCACAAAGGTGAGTTTTGTTCATGTTGACTGCCAGCTAATCGATGCTAACATGCTACGCTAATCGATGCTATCATGCTAATTACCGGCGGTGCTAAAGCAGACGTGGCACAGAGATGTATGGATAACCTGCAGATGCATTTGCAACTATATTACGTTTCCTTTCACCCACATTTAATGCGAAACAAACACTTACCAATCGACGGATTTAAGTTGCTCCCGTGTCACAAGATGCGAAAGTCCTGATCGTTTGGTCCGCACATTTTACCGGCGATGCTAACGCAGCTATTTGGCCATGCTATGGCTATGAATAGAGTCAATAGCTATTCGCTCAATAGCTTCAGTTTCTTCTTCAATACTTTCATACTCCAACCATCCATTTCAATACATGCGTAATCTGTTGAATCGCTTAAGCCGCTGAAATCCGAGCCTGAATCCGAGCTAATGTCGCTATATCTTGCTGTGCTATTCGCCATTGTTTGTTTACATTGGCAGCACTGTGTGACGTCACAGGGAAATGGATAGTGGCATCGCAAATAGCGAAAATCAAGCACTTTAAAGCTTTTTTTAGGGATATTCGGAGACCGGTAAAATTTTGAAAAAAATTCAAAAAATACAACATGCCACTGGGAACTGATTTTTATTGTTTTTAACCCTTTTGAAATTGTGACAATGTTCCCCTTTAACAATGTCAGGTTGTGACGTTGATTTGAACATTGAATTTTGGTCATTTTCCAACGAACATTGTACAACACAAATTCAAGGTTGAAACAACATGCTTTTTGACGACGTTTAATCAATGTCAGGTTGTGACGTTGATTTTAACATTGAATTTTGGTCATTTCCCGACGAACATTGTACAACACAAATACAACGTTGAAACATGCTTTTTGATGATGTTTAATCAATGCTGGGTTCTGACATTGATTGAACCATTGAATTTTGGTCATTTTCCCAACTGATATTCCACAACATAAATACAAGGTTGAAACAACATGCATGTTGATGACGTTTAATAAATGTTGGGTTGTGACGTTGATTGAACCATTGAATTTTGGTCAGTTCGCAACCAATATTCTACAAATCAAACACAACGTTTGACCAACATGCTTTTTAACGATATTTAATCAATGTTGGGTTCCGACGTTGATTAGACCAGTGAAACTTTGGTCATTTTCCCAACCAATATTTTACAACACAAATACAACGTTGAAACAACATGCTCTTGACAAAGTTTATTCAATGTAAGGTTCTGACATTGATTGGACCATTGAATTTTGGTCATTTTCCCAACCAATATTCTACAACACAAATACAACCTTTAAACAACATACTTTTTGAAGACGTTTAATCAATGTCAGGTTGTGACGTTGATTTGAACATTGAATTTTTGTCATTTTGCAACCAATATACTACAAAACAAACACAACGTTGGAACAAAATGATTTTTGACGACATTTAATTAATGTTGGGTTCCGACGTTGATTTGACCATTGAAACTTTGGTCATCTTCCCAACCAATATTCTACAACACCAATACGACGTTGAAACAACATGCTCTTGACAAAGTTTATTCAATGTAAGGTTCTGACTTTGATTGGACCATTGAATTTTGGTAATTTTCCTTACTAATTATCTACAACACAAATACAACATTGAAACAACGTGCTTTTTGACGATGTTTAATCAATGTTGGGTTCTGACAATGATTGGACCATTGAATTTTGGTCATTTTCCCAACCAATATTCTACATAACAAATACAACGTTTAAACATGCTTTTTGACCACGTTTAATCAATGTCAGGTTGTGACGTTGATTTGAACATTGAATTTTGGTCAGTTCGCAACCAATATTCTACAAATCAAACACAACGTTGGAACAAAATGATTTTCGACGACATTTAATTGAGTTTCGACGTTGATTTGACCATTGAAACTTTGGTCATTTTCCCAACCAATATTCTACAACACAAAAACAACGTTGAAACAACATACTTTTTGGCGACATTCAATCAATGTCAGGTTTTGACATTGATTTGATCATTGAAATTGTGATCATTTTATCAACCAATATTCTACAACACAAATACAAGGTTGAAACAATTGGCTTTTTGATGACGTTTAATCAACGTCAGGTTGTGACGTTGATTTGACCATTGAATTTTGGTCATTTTCCCAACCAATATTCTACGACATAAATACAAGGTTGAAACAACAAGCTTTTTGGCGACCTTCAATCAAAGTATGGTTCTGACATTGATTTGACCATTGAAATTTTGGTAATTTTCCCAACCAATATTCTACAACACAAATACAACGTTGAAAAAAACATGCTTTTTGACAACGTTAAAATAACGTTGGGTTCTGATGTTGATTTGACATTGAATTTTGGTCATTTTCCTAACCAATATTCTACAACACAAATACAATGTTGAAAAAAACATGCTTTTTGACAACGTTTAATCAATGTCAGGTTTTGCCAACATGTTTATTGTTTTCTTTTTTTACTGTAAATAATAAAAAATAAATTACAGTAAAATTCTGTCATTAAAAACAACGGTAGATTTCAGGGTATTATTGTAAATGGCAAAACACTACCACCGTTTTTTTTTTTTACAGTATTAAATGGTCAGAATTGTATTACTTTTTTCCCATATACTGTACAGTAAAATGCTGTAAAAACAACTCATGAAACCTTACAATGTTACCGTAAAATATGTTGTCCTCTTTACACTGTACGATTTCATGAATAACTTGCTTTGAAATCATAAATCAAGCAGACATAAAGTATTTAATTATATTTTAACATCAAAAACAACGGTTTGATTTGTCTGATAATATATTTGTTGTATTATTAGATAATATGTAAATATACATTTAGTATAAATTCCCGACTATAAACCGCTACTTTTTTCCTATGCTTTGAACCTTGCGGCTTATAAAACGGTGCAGCTAATTTATGGATTTTTCTTCTCTGACGTCCATAATGCAAAAAGTTAAATAAAAACCAACAAGTAAACACATTGAAAAATGATGTTATTGTTTGTGCTATGGCGCCATCTTTTGGACGAGATTGCTCACTGCAGGGGTTGTGGTGCCGTTCTGTTGAGACTGGGCTTTCCACCGGAAGTAGTGCTCTTTCTTTTAGCCGTCCATAACGTTCCTACTCGTATGGATTCTTCATTCATCACTCCATGCAACGTTTTGTAAGTTTTACAATACAACCAAAACTAGTCATACTTACAAAACCGTTCCATGTCTGTAGGGGTGGTTTTGTACATAACTGTATGTGCTATCGTAACGTAATTAATCTAGCATCGTTAGCATTAGCTAATATCTTTCCACGCTTACGAGTGCCTTATATTGGCATTCCATTTTGTATTGTTTGAGTTTTACAAATTCCTTAGAAAACTTACCAAAAAGTTGCCGTTGAGTTATCAAGTCTGTTTAGCTGATTGGAGAGCTAGCTTCCACAGCTCGTGGGTCCATGAAGATGACTTATGTTTTGTTCGATCAGCCGTTTTACTGCCCTGTTACAAAACACCATTTTAAAACAATTAAGGTATGTAAATAAACATTTATAAAATACTTTTGTGTAAATAACTAATTTCACAACGTATATATCTGCGGCTTATAGTCCTTTGCGACTAATATATGTTTGTTGTTTTTTTTTTTTTGTGGGTGCATTTGATATAAAAGATGAGTGCACATCATAATGGCAGCTAGATTTTCCATCTTAAACATCTAAATAAATTATTTGTGAATGTCCAGCGGGCCAAATTGAAAAGCTTAACAGGCCGCATGTGGCCCCCGGGCCCTCATTTGCCCAGTTGTGCATGGTAGTGCAGGATAAAAAAATCAATAAAGTGCAGATATAAATGAATAGATAACTGTACAAATAAATATACTGCACTTTTGCATATGCATCCATGTTTATGGATGTATTTATCAACAACATCCAGAAACGCCGCCGGCTTCTTTAGTCCCGAAATAATCTAAAATGGACTAATTCAAAGTGGAAAAGTGATCTGACGAGTCCACATTTCAAATTGTTTTTGGAAATATTCGACATCGCGTCATCCGGACCAAAGGGGAAGCGAACCATCCAGACTTGTATTGACGCAAAGTTCAAAAGCCAGCATCTGTGATGGTATGGGGGTGCATTAGTGCCCAAAGAATGGGTAACTTACATGTCTGTGAAGGCACCATTAATGCTGAAAGGTACATACAGGTTTTGGAACAACATATGCTGCCATCTCAGCGCCGTCTTTTTTATGGACACCCCTGCTTATTTCAGCAAGACAATGCCAAGCCACGTTCAGCACGTGTTACAACAGTGTGGCTTCGTAAAAAAAAAGAGTGCGGATATTTTCCTGGCCCGCCTGCAGTCAAGACCTGTCGCCCATGGAAAATGTGTGGCGCATTATGAAGCTTAAAATACGACAGCGTAGACCCCTGTTGAACGACTGAAGCTCTACATCATGGGTGTCAAACTCTGGCCCGCCGTGTAATTTAATTTGGCCCTTGAGGCAATATCAATTTAGCATTAGAGCTGGCCCGCCCGTGTTATACAGCGTCGGTGCCGCTGTAACACCGCATTCACCGCTAATACTCATACTTGCCAACCCTCCTAATTTTCCCGGTAGACTCCCGAAGTTCAGTGCCCCTCCCGAAAATCTCCCGGGGCAACCATTCTCCCGAATTTCTACCGATTTCCACCTGGACAACTATATTGGGGGCGTGCATTTAAGGCACTGCCTTTAGCGTTCTCTACAACCTGTCGTCACGTCCGCTTTTCCTCCATACTAACAGCTTGTCACATAATATTGGTGGCTTTTACTCACACTCACACACACACGCACAAGTGAATGCAAGGCATACTTGGTCAACAGCCATACAGGTCACACTGAGGGTGGCCGTATAAACAACTTTAACACTGTTACAAATATGCGCCACCCTGTGAACCCACACCAAACAAGAATGACAAACACACTTCGGGTGAACACCCGCACCGTAACACAACAGAACAAATACCCAGAAGTCCCTTGCAGCACTAACTCTTCCAGGAAACTTCCAGCAAACTGACCAATAATTAACGTTTTATTCATGCATTTTCTCTTGCTACTTCAAGGCTTGAATGTTTGGTTCATTCATTATTGTTATTTTATTTTCAAATGTATTATTAGCCTGTGGAAAAAAAAATGTATATTTACCTCAGAAGATTGCAAATAGAAAAAAAAGGCATAACATTTTTATTTCAATTTTATTTGATATGCCATTGATATTTTTTTAATAATTATTATTATTATTTAAAACTGGTTTTTGCATGTTACTAAAGTTATATAAGCCTTGCTTGTTCAATATTTAATGCAAAACTTGTTTGGGTCCCTATTAAAAGGTTATTTTGTTCAACCTTGGCCCACTCTGTATTTGAGTTTGACACCCCTGCTCTACATAAAACAAGAATGGGAAATAATTCCACTTTCAAAGCTTCAACAAATAGTTTCCTCAGTTCCCAAACGTTTATTGAGTGTTGTTAAAAGAAAAGGTGATGTAACACAGTGGTGAACATGCCCTTTCCCAACTACTTAGGCACTTGTTGCAGCCATGAAATTCTAAGTTAATTATTATTTGCAAAAAAAAATAAAGTTTATGAGTTTGAACATCATATATCTTGCCTTTGTAGTGCATTCAATTGAATATGGGTTAAAAAGTATTTGCAAATCATTGTATTCCGTTTATATTTACATCTAACACAATCTCCCAACTCATATGGAAACGGGGTTTGTATTTTGCGAGCAAACTTGTTGGCGACAACAAAAGACCACTTCATAGCATCAAAGGAAGCTATTGTTTCTAAACGGACAAACAGTAATTTGCTGCCTTTTATTCAAGTCTTTCTATTATGGAAGAAGAGAGGGAGAAAAGGGAAAGGTACTTAAAGCAATTATCAAGCATATGTGCAGAAGTCATCACCACAGTGTGCACAGCAGGCAGCTGCATTCTACAAAAGCCCATTGCTTGAATTATTGAAACAGGTCATATTGGCGCCGCGCTTTTGTAGGCCTTGCGTAGCAGACAGGAGGAGATAAAAATACGCACGTACAAATGTAAAGAGAAGTGAGAAACACAAGGAAATTATACCCGCATGCATAATGGAGAGACCACGCGGAAGACGTATCGCCGAGGCTGGAGTGCATACATAATGGAACGCAAAACCTGTGTGAGCCGTGCCGGGAAATGTGCTGAGTGTGCAAAATCTGCCCCCATGACTCATTAGGGCTTGGCGCAGTCCTGAATACGACACAACCTCAAAGTTAATCCCCCCCCCCCAAAAATCTTATTTCTGAGTTCTGCACTTTGAAAGATATCACTCTTGAATCAACACAGTAGTTAATACTATGATCTGTGTTAATTACAAACTAAATGTGGGATATAAATACTATAAGGATAATTGTTTGTATATACTATATAATTGCTACAAAGGTTTAGCTCATTTTTTTTCAACTACTTTTGCACGGCACACTAGAGATGATCTAATTTCACCTATTTGGGTTAAAAATATTTTTCGCAAGCCAGTAATTATAGTCTGCAAATGATGTGTTGTTGTTGAGTGTCGGTGCTGTCTCGAGCTCGGCAGAGTAACCGTGTAATACCGGTGGCAGCCGGTAGCTAATTGCTTTGTAGATGTCGGAAACAGCGCGAGGCAGGGTACAGGTAAAGAGGCGTCTAATGCTTTAACCAAAAATAAACAAAAGGTGAGTGCCCCTAAGAAAAGGCATTGAAGCTCAGGGAAGGCTATGCAGAATGAATCTAAAACGGAACAAAAACAGAATGCTGGACGACAGCAAAGACTTACTGTGGAGTAAAGACGGCATCCACAATGTACATCCGAACATGACATGACAATCAACAATGTCCCCACAAAGAAGGATAAAAACAACTGAAATATTCTTGATTGCTAAAACAAAGTAGATGCGGGAAATATCGCGTAAAGGAAGACATATCAGTAGGTGGCAGCTGCTAGCTAATTGCTTTGTAGATGTCGGAAACAGCGGGAGGCAGGGTGCAGGTAAAAAGGCGTCTAATGCTTAAACCAAAAATAAACAAAAGGTGAGTGCTGCTAAGAAAAGGCATTGAAGCTTAGGGAAGGCTATGCAGAATGAAACTAAAACTGAACAAAAACAGAATGCTGGACGACAGCAAAGACTTACTGTGGTGCAAAGACTGCGTCCACAAAGTACATCCGTATGTGACAAGACAATCAACAATGTCCCCACAAAGACGGATAAAAACAACTGAAATATTCTTGATTGCTAAAACAAAATAGATGCGGGAAATATGGCTCAAAGGAAGACATATCAGTAGGTGGCAGCCGGTTGCTAATTGCTTTGTAGATGTCGGAAACAGCGGTAGGCAATTTGCAGGTAAAAAAGGTGTGTAATGCTTAAACCAGAAATAAACAAATGGTGAATGCCCATAAGAAAAGGCATTGAAGCTCAGGGAAGGTTATGCAGATCAAAACAAAAAAATAACAAAAACAGAATGAAGGACGGCAGCAAAGACTTACTGTGGAGCAGCAGACGGCGTCCACAAAGTACATCCGTACATGACAAGACAATCAACAAAGTCCCCACAAAGAAGGATAAAAACAACTGAAACATTCTTGATTTTTAAAACAAAGCAGGTGTGGGGAATAGCGGTCAAGGAAGACATGAAACTGCTACAGGAAAAATACCAAATAAAGAGAAAAAGCTTAGGGAAGGCTATGCAAAACGGAGCTAAAACTGAACTGGCTGCAAAGTAAACAAAAACAGAATGCTGGACGACAGCAAAGACTTACTGTGGGGCAGCAGACGGCGTCCACAAAGTACATCCGAAACATGACATGACAATCAACAACCAAATAGGAGCGCAAGACAAGAACTAAAACACTAGACACAAGGTGTGATGTGACAAGTGGTGACAATACACCTACTTTGAGACAAGAGCTATAGTCATGCATGCTTGCTTATACTTTAAAGTCATATCCAACAATTGCGACAACCACTTTTTACTGTCAACTGAGTTTCGTTTTTGAATGATCTGTGCTGGTGATGTGCCTCCAATATTTTTTCAACGCAAAAAAATGGGCCCATCCATCCATCCATCCATTTTCTACCGCTTATTCCCTTTCGGGGTTGCGGGGGGCGCTGGCGCCTATCTCAGCTACAATCGGGCGGAATGGCTCAAAAAAGGTTGGAAAACACTGGTTTAACTAACACGTGCACAACACGTCTTTACTGTGTTTATAATTGAACAGTTTTGGGGTTGTGTACAAATTTTGTTCATAATATTTTGTGTATTATTTTTGGGAAGCTCATCTTGTACTTGACATTGTTTACAGGGTCGGCACAGTACGTGTTCAACTTCAGCCTAAACCCTTTCGCTCTGATTTATGAATGTACAACTGTTTGTTTATGTTAAACTGTTTGTTTATTTTGTAGACCGGTGACCGAAGAAATAATAAATCAATAATAAACTAAAAATAATCCTCCAAAATATACTTTTTTTTTTTAATGGTTCACCCACTTTTTAGCAGAATTGAGAATCGGTACTGTATCGGTTCAAACGTGAACAGTACTCATCCCTACTTGCAAGGCACCCTTTACATTGCCAGACCAGCGATAAAATCCGTATTGATCCACAAACCCTGTTTCCATATGAGTTGGGAAATTGTGTTAGATGTAAATATAAACGGAATACAATGATTAGCAAATCCTTTTCAACCCATATTCAATTAAATGCACTACAAAGACAAGATATTTCATTATCAAACTCATAAACTTTACTTTTTTTTTTGCAAATAATAATTAACTTAGAATTTCATGGCTGTAATACGTGCCAAAGTAGTTGGGAAAGGGCATGTTCACCACTGTGTTACATCACCTTTTATTTTAACAACACTCAATAAACGTTTGGGAACTGAGGAAACTAATTGTTGAAGCTTTGAAAGTGGAATTCTTTAACATTCTTGCTTGATGTACAGCTTAAGTCGTTTAACAGTCCGGGATCTTGTTGTCGTATTTTACACTTCTTAATATGCCACACATTTTCAATGGCAGACAGATCTGGACTGCAGGCGGACCAGGAAAGTACCCGCACTCTTTTACTACGAAGCCACACTGTTGTAACGCGTGGCTTGGCATTGTTTTGCTGAAATAAGCAGGGGCGTCCATGATAACGTTGCTTGGATGACAACATATGTTGCTCCAAAACCTGTATGGACCATTCAGCATTAATGGTGCCTTCACAGATGTGTAAGTTACCCATGCCTTGGGCACTAATACACCCCCATACCATCACAGATGCTGGCTTTTGAACTTTGCACCTATAAAAATCCGGATGGTTATTTTCCTTTTTGTTCCAGATGACACCATGTCCACAGTTTCCAAATATAATCTGAAATGTGGACTCGTCAGACCACAGAACACTTTTCCACTTTGCGTCAGTCCATCTTAGATGAGCTCGGGCCCAGTGAAGCCGGCGGCGTTCCTGGGTGTTGTTGATGAATGCCTTTCGCTTTGCATAGTAGAGTTTTAACTTGCACACACAGATGTAGCGACCAACTGTAGTTACTGACAGTGGTTTTATGAAATGTTCCTGAGCCCTTGTGGTGATATCCTTTACACACTGATGTCGGTTTTGGATGCAGTACCGCCTGAGGTATCAAAGGTCCGTAATATCATCGCTTACGTGCAGTGATTTCTCCAGATTCTCTGAAACTTTTGATGATTTTACGCACCGTAGATGGTAAAATCCCTAAATTCATTGCAATAGCTCGTTGAGAAATGTTGTTCTAAAACTGTTCGACAATTTGCTTACAAAGTGGTGACCCTCACCCCATCCTTGTTTGTGAATTACTTAGCATTTCATAGAACCTGCTTTTATACCCAATCATGGCACCCACTTGTTCCCAATTAGCCTGCACACCTGTGGGATGTTCCATATAAGTGTTTGATGAGCATTCCTCAACTTAATCAGTATTTATTGCCACCTTTCCCAACTTCTTTGTCACGTGTTGCTGGCATCGAATTCTAAAATTACTGATTATTTGCAAAAAAAAATGTTCATGAGTTTAAACATCAAATATGTTGTCTTTGTAGCATATTCAACTGAATATGGGTTGAAAAGGATTTGCAAATCATTGTATTCCGTTTATATTTACATCTAACACAATTTCCCAACTCATATGGAAACGGGGTTTGTACATTAATTTATTTTCCTATATTCAAACACAGTGTTACTGTTCAAACTGTGTAATGTTACAGTAGCCAAACATGTTCAATAATCTTGACAAAATAACTTTTAATGACTACTTGGGCCTACTATGCTAATGTAATTTAAATGTTGCTCATTTTGGTGGTACTTGTACAGTAGTGTATTAATAACCAAAACTACAAAAACACTTATTCCAGAAACTATTTTGGACATTAAACGAAAATTCCATTCAAGTCCATCCAATATGTTGCCAACCATCGGATCATGCAATTTTTTTTTAATGAAGCAGCACATTTTTGGGGCAATTGAGTCTGCTGAAAATGATGGAAAGCGCCACTCTACATAGCAACTGAATGTGGTTTAATGTTGGAAATTGCCACCAAACACTTTTTCAAGATATTCAACACATGGGGAAAAAAAGTGGATAGTGCACACCGCAATTTGTCACATTTCACGTGTCAGGTAAACAGCGTACAAATATAAATAGAAGTGAGAAACACCAGGAAATGATGTAGGCATGAATAATGGAGAGGCTAGGCGGAAGACGTATCGCTGAGGCTGGAGTGCATACATAATGGGACGCAAAAACTGTGTGAAGCGTGCCGGGAAATGTGCTGAGTGTGCAAAGTCTGCACCCGTGACTCATTAGGGCTTGGCGCAGTCGTGAATATGACACTATCTCCAAAGTTTTTGCAGAGTTCTGCACCATACAAATGGGAACCATTGTCTCCCTGCTTGGTACTCAGCATCGAGGGTTGGAATTGGGGGTTGAATCACCAAAAATGATCCTGGGCGCAGCTAACACTGCTGCTCACTCCTCCCCTCACCTCCCAGAGGGTGAACATGGGGATCGGTCAAATGCAAAAGGACAAATTTCCCCACACCCGGTGTGTGTGTGTGTGTGTGTGTGTGTGTGTGGTACACAGAAAATCAATTCCAACATTGTTTGTCAACACTGTCTGCTCTCATTTTCTTGCACATTTGACCCTATGATGTTCTGTGTACCTACACGCTGTCCTCCGGTCTAGGCCTGCCATGTGTGTGTGTGTGTGTGTGTGTGGTACACGATTGCAACATTGTTTGTCAACAATGTCTGCTCTCATTTTCTCGCACATTTGACCCTCTGACGTTCTGTGTACCTACTTGCTGTCCTCCTGCCTAGGCCTGCTATGTATGTGTGTATGTGTATGTGTATGTGTGTGTGTGTGTGTGTGTGTGTGTGTGTGTGTGTGCGTGCGGTACACAGAAAATCAATTCCAACAATGTTTATCAACACTGTCTGCTCTCATTTTCTCGCACATTTGACCCTATGATGTTCTGTGTACCTAAACTCTGTCGTCTAGGCCTGCTGTGTGTGTGTGTGTGTGTGTGTGTGTGTGTGTGTGTGTGTGTGTGTGTGTGTGTGTGTGTGTGTGTGTGTGTGTGTGTGTGTGTGTGTTTGTGTTAGGGGTACACAAAACATCAATTTCCACACTTCTACTAGCCCCGGGTTCAGTGGACCCGGACATCTTATATGTAATAGAAATGTGTAGGGGGGTTTATGGCGTGTGGTCATTAAATATGGAATGCGATATATGTTCTTCACAGAAAATGAGCCAAAGTCGGTGAGTCTAAGTTTGAAAAATTAATTAATTGTAAATTTTTACTTTTAATAAAAAGTTAAAACGGGTCCCACCATACTTGCCAACCTTGAGACCTCCGATTTCGGGAGGTGGGTGGTGGGGGGCGTGTTGGGGTTAAGAGGGGAGTAGTATATTTACAGCTAGATTAACCAAGTCAAGTATTTTTTTTTAATTATATATATATACATATATAAAAGAAATACTTGAATTTCAGTGTTCATTTATTTACACACAGATAACACTAATCTACTCATTGTTGAGTTAAGGGTTGAACTTATTTGATGAAGAACCCCAAGATGCAGAGATGGAGGCAGGCATTGAATGAAAAACATGATTTAATATAAAATATTAGAATAAGAACAAAGAGTATAAACAAAAAGCACGCACGTGGCGGAATAAAAAACTAAGGGAGCTAGCACTGGGAGCAAGAAAAACGAACAGGAGCTTTAGCATGGAAGCTAGTGAATAGCAAACAGAAAAACTGGAAATAGCTTATGGCTAACAAGAACAGCTTACCGCTACGCGACCAGGACAAAATGTAGCACGACAGGTAGTAGCTGTAACGATGCCAGACACGACAGGCAGCAAAGACACAAGAACGACATGTGGCAACGACAATACAATGATCCAGCACTGACTGGAGGAACAGAGCAGGTAAAATAGGAGCGGGCTGATTGACCACAGATGTGGCCAGGTGCCAATCAGCTGCAGATGAGGTGACAACATCACACAGGGAGACAAACAGGAAGCTGAACCAAAATAAGAGCACTTGACAGGAACTAAAGACAGGAGATACTAAACACAGACGAAACAAAGACAAATGCAGAGGAAAACACTAAAACATAGACAAACTGTCAGGGCAAAGCCTGACAGAATTGTCCATCCTTGTTTTTCTAACCATATGAATGTACAGTAGATGGCAGTATTGTCCTGTTTAAGAGTGTCACAACATTGCTGTTGACGGCAGACAAACTGCTTTACGGTAGACAAAAACGGACTGCTGTTGTTGTGTGTTGTTACAGCGCTGGGAGGATGTTAATGAAACTGCCTAACAATGAATGAATGAATGAATGGTTTATTTTGAGCCATGCAAACAAAACAAGAGAATGACATAAAATACAAAAGAAATATATAGATACATTATTTTTACACCTACATTGAAAACATTACATGTGACTAATCTTTTGCAGATGTCAAGATTGGCTCAAAAGGGAGTGGGAAGAAGTAAACTTGGGAGTGGGAAGAAACCAAGAACTCGCCCTCGATCATTCTACAGTTTTAACGTCATTGGGCAGACATGCTGTTTATATTGTGGGAAAGCGGACGTGAAAACAGGCTGTCGACACGTCACTCAGGTCCGCATGGAGCTGGAGGCCACGCCCCCTCCAGCTCCGCCTGAATTTCGGGAGATTTTTGGGAGAACATTTGTCCTGGGAGGTTTTCAGGAGAGGCGCTGAATTTCGGGAGTCTCCCCGAAAATCCGGGAGTGTTGGCAAGTATGGGTCCCACAGACCCGAACACCACACAAGTATCCTTCTAATATATATATATATATTTTTTTTTAGTCTGTCCTTTACCTGTATTTCTTTGTGGTGTTCTTCAACTGTGCTTGTTTTCAAAGGGCTTTGTAAATAAAGTGGGAATGGCGTGGTATGGTATATGAAATAAACAGAAAGTCGACGGATGATTCTCGCTCTTGTTTTGGACACAAACATTTTATCAGCACGAAACAGACACGGAGGGGGAGGCGACGTCCTCTAGGGAGGACCTGTGAGTGGATCCAGACTTTGCTTCTGCAGTGGAAACTATTGCCAATGCTCCCCCACGTTCTTCCTCCCATGCAGTTCATCCAGGCTCTCTCACCCCAATCGCCCTTTTTTTTTTCCCCCTTCCCCATCCTTCCTCTCCCCGTCCTCCTCGCCTCACCCCACACTCTTACCTCAGGTCAACTCTGAGAAGGAGGGGAGGGAGGGAGGGAAGTCAAACAAGGACATCTGAGTTTACATGGCTGGAAATAAAAAGAGGAAAGCTTGTGTCTGAAGAAGATGGATGTAATGCTATTAGTGCGGGCAGAAAGCAGGCGTGCACCTCTTTGATGCTCGCCCCGGTCTGCCCTGCACACCAATGGGATGACGGTCATGCAGAAGGGACGGCCGCCATGTTTATTGGCCGTGCAGGGATTTATGTGAGGTGACTAAGTTGTTTCAGAGTGGAAGCGGGGACACGCCGCCTGCACGCCTCCCCGGGCGGCGGCTATAAGCGGCGGCGTGACTCACTGCGGCGCAGTATGGCGCTCACCTCGCCTGCCCCTGCAGAGGACGTGCCGGGACAGGCTCTTATTTGCAGCACGTGTGAGCCTAGCCTAGCGCCGACGCAGGGGGGAGGGGCGGAGACTAGCAGACTGCCACAGGGGGGAGGGGCTGTGAACAACAGCGCTGTCAAGCTGCTCTGCAAAAGATTAAGGACACGCCTTGAAGTTGATCAATGAGCCAATAAGAAGGCTGGGCTGGAGCCATTAATTCTTATACATCTCACACTTATGTTTTTTTATATGTACACAGACGCAAACATATATACATACATATATGTGTTTGTACACTCACGCACACATCGAGACACAAACATATATAGATATATATATATATATATGTATGTACATATACATGTATATATATACATATATATGTACACACAAACACACACATATATACATACATATATGTGTTTGTACACTCACGCACACATCGAGACACAAACATATACATATATATATATGTATATTAATTCGTCCAGGGTGTACCCCGCCTTCCGCCCGATTGTAGGTAAGATAGGCGCCAGCGCCCCCCGCGACCCCAAAAGGGAATAAGCGGTAGGAAATGGAGATATATATATATATATATATATATATATATATATATATATATATATATATATATATATATATATGTACACACAAACACACACACATACACAAACACACATGTACACACACATATATATGCGCACACACATATATATATACATACATACACAAACATACATATATACACACCAATTTATATATATATACACACACAAATGTATGTATGTATATATATATATACATATATATATATATATATATATATATATATATATATGTGGGGAAAAATCACAAGACTACTTCATCTCTACAGAACTGTTTCATGAGGGGTTCCCTCAATCTCCTGATGACTGAGGGAACCCCTCATGAAACAGTTCTGTAGAGATGAAGTAGTCTTGTGATTTTTCCCCACACATACATATTGCGCTCTACCACGGTATCGAGCGCTATTCTCTGGACATATATATAAATATATATATATATATATACACACACAAACACACACACATACACACAAACACACGCACACATGGACACGCATATATATATATATGCACACAGACACACATATACAT
>NC_084631.1:36129830-36169830 GCF_033978795.1 Nerophis ophidion | reverse complement strand
GGCTGGAGCCAGAGCGCGAGTGAGGATGAAAGAGAAAAAGACAATTGCTGGAAAGCAACTGAGAGAAAAATCAAATAAAACAATAATGTAACCCTAAAACAGTCTCTTGTTGGTCTGAAGAACCCCCAGGAGGGCAAGCGCCACACTAACCAATAATAAATAAATTACTTCTTACCATTAACGCAACTTCTTGAACATAAAAAAGCATGAGAATGTTTTATATTTTGAACGTTATTTTTGACACTGTTATTACAAGCGGAATTATTCATTACTTATCGTGTTAAGCAATGTCAGCTCAGATTTATAGGAGAGCCAGATGCAGTCATCAAAAGAGCCACATCTGGATCTAGAGCCATAGGTTCCCTACCCCTGCCTTAGCCTACACACTACTGCCATCTTGGAATTGCAACAACATGCAAAACCAATCAATCAATCAATGTTTACTTATATAGCCCTAAATCACTAGTGTCTCAAAGGGCTGCACAAACCACTACGACATCCTCGGTAGGCCCACATAAGGGCAAGGAAAACTCACACCCAGTGGGACGTCGGTGACAACGATGACTATGAGAACCTTGGAGAGGAGGAAAGCAATGGATGTCGAGCGGGTCTAACATGATACTGTGAAAGTTCAACATGATACTGTGAAAGTTCAATCCATAATGGATCCAACACAGTCGCGAGGAGTCCAGTCCAAAGCGGATCCAACACAGCAGCGAGAGTCCCGTTCACAGCGGAGCCAGCAGGAAACCATCCCAAGCGGAGGCGGATCAGCAGCGCAGAGATGTCCCCAGCCGATACACAGGCGAGCAGTACATGGCCACCGGATCGGACCGGACCCCCTCCACAAGGGAGAGTGGGACATAGAAGAAAAAAAAAGAAACGGCAGATCAACTGGTCTAAAAAGGGAGTCTATTTTAAGGCTAGAGTATACAAATGAGTTTTAAGGTGAGACTTAAATGCTTCTACTGATCTGTTATAAAACTTGCAAATGAGATTCAGAAGTGTAAAAAACAAAAACAAGATTAATAGAACCGCAATTAATATCATTTGTCTTTAAATATCTTGAAAAAATTCCAAGCTTCATAGCCAATTGTGCAAAATGACATGACGATGTCATTTTGACAACACAAATGGATTCATCTTTGGGAAATCCTGTGTACTAATTGCATGTTAGGAGACACTTTATACGACTGATTAGATTCCAGCATGGTTGCACACCTCATCCCAAACATTTTGACATCAGTTTATTCATCTCTGTATTCATTTTCCACCGGATGACTGCAGTCAATTGTCCCATTCATGCAGAACAGCTAATTATATTTGTTCCACACTCGTAGAAAACAAGTCCTAACACCTGCTGGGGAAATGACTTACGGTGAAGTAGTTGCCAAGTCTCGCCTGTTCCCCCACAGCAGGGGTAGGGAACCTGTGGCTCTAGAGCCAGATGTGGCTCTTTTGATGACTGCATCTGGCTCTCGGATAAATCTGAGCTGACATTGCTTAACAGGATAAGTAATGAATAATTCCACTTGTGTTAAAAATAACATTCAAAATATAAAACATTCTCACGCATTTTTATGTTCAAAAAGTTGCGTTAATGGTAAGAAGTAATTTATTTATTTTTGGTTAGTGTTGGGTTTGCCTTCCAGGGGTTCTTCAGACCACCAAGCACCGACATGAGAGCCTGTTTTAGGGTAAAATATATATATATTTTTTTAAATTAGTTTCTCAGTTGCTTTCCAGCAATTGTCTTTTTCTCTTTCGTCCTCACTCGCGCTCTGGCTCCAGCCCCAACCCTGTCTCTCCTCCTGGCTGCTGCTTATAACAGAGCGACAGGCGATTAGATAACAAGGCCCAGGTGGGCCATCTACGCACCTGTCGCTGATTTGGAGGCCGGTCCTGGCAACATCCCGCTTTGCTGCAGGCCCGCAGGCCACGCCCTCCTCCACAGTTAGCTTCAGAATAACAATGTTATTACAAAGAATAAGAGACCTGTTATACTCTGGAAATGTTGGTCTTACTTAAAAATGCACGCGTTTAGTTGTGTTCAGTGTTAAAAAAAATATTATATGGCTCTTAGGGAAATACATTTTAAAATATTTGGCTTCTTGGCTCTCTCAGCCAAAAAGGTTTTGCTTCATGTTTTTCAACCAAACTTGCTGACACTCGGCAGTCAGGTCCCCACAAGGTCTGCACAACCTTTCAATGTGTGTTTTGTTTTGATTTAAGCAGTGTGCACCAGAATAAGGTGCATTTGTCAGGAAATATAATAACACAGCTGGGATGCATATTTATGTGCATCATGAGTGGAATGTTTGACACCAACAAATACACACAGTCCCACACAGCACTATTATGCTAAAAATGCTAGCTGCCCAAAAACTCCACATGGGTGCTAAGCTCCGGTTTGCAGTAGCTGGTGAAAAATTGACTGTGTGGGATCACCCCGAAGGCTGAAACTATGATTTAAAATGTAATAACCCCGTTTCCATATGAGTTGGGAAATTGTGTTAGATGTAAATATAAACAGAATACAATGATTTGCAAATCCTTTTCAACCCATATTCAGTTGAATATGCAACAAAGACAATATATGTGATGTTCAAACTCCTAAACTTTTATTTTTTTGCAAATAATCGTTAACTTTAGAATTTGATGCCAGCAACACGTGACAAAGAAGTTGGGAAAGGTGGCAATAAATACTGATAAAGTTGAGGAATGCTCATCAAACACTTATTTGGAACATCTCGCGGGTGTGCAGGCTAATTGGGAACAGGTGGGTGCCATGATTGGGTGTAAAAAGTGCTCAGTCTTTCACAAGAAAGGATGGGGCGAGGTATACCCCTTTGTCCACAACTGCGTGAGCAAATAGTCAAACAGTTTAAAAACAACGTTTCTCAAAGTGCAATTGCAAGAAATTTAGGGATTTTATCATCTACGCTCCATAATATCATCAAAAGGTTCAAAGAATCTGGAGAAATCACTCCACGTAAGCGGCATGGCCGGAAACCAACATTGATTGACCGTGACATTCGATCCCTCAGACGGCACTGTATCAAAAACCGACATCAATCTCTAAAGGATATCACCAAATGGGCTCAGGAACACTTCAGAAAACCACTGTCACTAAATACAGTTTGTCGCTACATCTGTAAGTGCAAGTTAAAGCTCTACTATGCAAAGCGAAAGCCATTTATCAACAACATCCAGAAACGCCGCCGGCTTCTCTGGGCCCGGGATCATCTAAGATGGACTGATGCAAAGTGGAAAAGTGTTCTGTGGTCTGATGAGTCCACATTTCAAATTGTTTTTGGAAATATTCGACAACGTGTCATCCGGACCAAAGGGGAAACGAACAATCCCGACTGCTATCAACGCAAAGTTCAAAAGCCAGCATCTGTGATGGTATGGGGGTGCATTAGTGCCCAAGGCATGGGTAACTTACACATCTGTGAAGGCACCATTAATGCTGAAAGGTAAATACAGGTTTGGAACAACATATGCTGCAATCTAAGCGCCGTCTTTTTCATGGACGCCCCTGCTTATTTCAGCAAGACAATGCCAAGCCACATTCAGCACGTGTTACAACAGCGTGTTTTTGTAAAAAAAGAGTGCGGGTATTTTCCTGGCCCGCCTGCAGTCCAGACCTGTCTCCCATGGAAAATGTGTGGCGCAGTATGAAGCGTAAAATACAACAGCGGAGACCCAGCGGTGACTGTTGAACGACTGAAGCTCTACATAAAACCAGAATGGGAAAGAATTCCACTTTTAAAGCTTCAACAATTGGTTTCCTCAGTTCTCAAACGTTTATAGAGTGTTGTTAAAAGAAAAGGTGATGTAACACAGTGGTGAACATTCCCTTTCCCAACTACTTAGGCACTTGTTGCAGCCATGAAATTCTAAGTTAATTATTATTTGCAAAAAAAAAATAAAGTTTATGAGTTTGAACATCAAATATGTTGTCTTTGTAGTGCATTCAATTGAATATGGGTTGAAAAGGATTTTCAAATCATTATATTCTGTTTATATTTACATCTAACACAATTTCCCAACTCATATGGAAACGGGGTTTGTATGTGGATGCATCATTACAGGAGGAACTGTGTAAACACTGGGGCGGGAAACAAGAACAGAATCAGCTTTAGCATGAATGTACGTCTTCCACCTACGCCCCAAGTCAATAGTCAATAACCGGTAGTTTAAAGGAAACAGTATTTTTTGTTTTTTTTAATAATATTCTACCCAAATTCTATGGGTACCAAAATGTATTTTGATACTTTGATACTTTTCTAAATAAAGGGGATCACTAATTATGTCGTTGTTTTTATTTGAACAAAAAATCTACGGTACATGAAACATATGTATATTATTGTAATTTAGTCCTTCAATAAAATAGTGAACATACTATACATCTTGTCTTTTAGTAGTAAGTAAACAAACAAAGACTCCTAATTAGTCTGCTGACGTATGCAGTAACTTATTGTGTCATTTATACACCTATTATTTTGTAAACATTATGAGGGACAAACTGTAAAAATTGATTATTAATCGACTTGTTCATTTATTATTAATATCTGCTTATTTTCTGTTTTAACATGTTCTATTTACACTTCTGTTAAAATGTAATAATCACTTATTCTTCTCTTCTTTGATACTTTACATTAGTTTTGGATGATACCACACATTTAGGTATCGATCCGATACCAAGTAGTTACAGGATCATACAATAAAATATAATACCAGATAAACCAATAATAATATGGTTAAGAAATACTGATGTAAAGGGTAGGTGTCACCCTGTTTTTCTGTTTCAACATGTTCTATCTATACTTCTGTTAAAGTGTAATATCACTTATTCTTCTCTTCTTTGATACTTTCCATTAGTTTTGGATGATACTACACATTTAGGTATCGATGCGATACCAAGTAGTTAAAGGATCATACATCAAAATATAATACCAGATAAACCAATAATAATATGGTTAAGAAATACTGATGTAAAGGGTAGGTGTCACCCTGTTTTTCTGTTTCAACATGTTCTATCTACACTTCTGTTAAAGTGTAATAATCACTTATTCTTCTCTTCTTTGATACTTTACATTAGTTTTGAATGATACCACACATTTGGGTATCGATCCGATACCAAGTAGTTACAGGATCATACATCAAAATATAATACCGGATAAACCAATAATAATATGGTTAAGAAATACTGATGTAAAGGGTAGGTGTCACCCTGTTTTTCTGTTTCAACATGTTCTATCTACACTTCTGTTAAAGTGTAATAATCACTTATTCTTCTCTTCTTTGATACTTGACATTAGTTTTGGATGATACCACACATTTGGGTATCGATCCGATACCAAGTAGTTACAGGATCATACATTGGTCGTCTTCAAAGTCCTCATGTAACCAGGGACGTATTTACTGAGTTAATAAACATAATGTAATTTTTTTTTTTAAGAAAAGAGATTTTGTGATGACAAAAAATATTGGTGTAATCATTGTAGTATCGACTAGATACGCTCTTCTTTTCTATGCTAAGATTTTGCGTTAGCTTTGCCGTAGCTTTTTCTGTTTATTTGCATTTTCTGGAATTTTCGTATTCTGGACTGATTTATGAAGAATAAATCATTGTCCTACCTGCACGCTGCCTCCGGAGTTCCGTCTGCATCCTGGGGAAACTATCCTCGCATTACCATGTGACCCCGCTGCAACAGAAACATAAAAATGGTATTAAAGGGTAAACACCTGAAGTCATGGTCAAAAGTGTACATAGACTTGTAAAGAAGATGATGTCATGGCTGTCTTGAGTTTCCAATCATTTCTACAACTCTTATTTTTTTGTGATGTAGTGATTGGAGTACATACTTCTATACATATATATTTGTATTTTTTTTAAAATGGTAAATGGTTTATACTTGTATAGCGCCTTTCTACCTTTTTTTAGGAACTCAAAGCGCTTTGACACTGTTTCCACATTCACACACTGATGGCGGGGGCTGCTATGCAAGGCGCCAACCAGCACCCATCAGGAGCAAGGGTGAAGTGTCTTGCTCAAGGACACAATGGACGTGACTAGGATGGTAGCAGGTGGGGATTGAACCAGGAACCCTGAGTATTTGGCCACCTGCCCTTGACTTACATATGAACTTGCAATGCCATCCCATTCCTAAGCCATAGGGTTCAACATGATGCCGGTCCACCTTTTGCAGCTATTACAGCTTCAACTTTTCTGGGAAGGCTGTCCAAAAGGTTGCGGAATGTGTTTATAGGAATTTTCCACCATTCTTCCAAAAGCGCATTGTTGGTCGAGAAGGCCTCGCTCTCAGCCTCTGTTTTAATTCATCCCGTAGGTGTTCTATCGGGTTCAGGTCAGGACTCTGTGCAGGCCAGTCAAGTCCATCCACACCAGACTCTGTCATCCTTGTCTTTATATGGGTTATACTTGTATAGCGCTTTTCTACCCTTTAAAGGAACTCAAAGCGCTGTGAAACTGTTTCCACATTCACCCATTCACACACACATTCACACACTGATGGCGGGGGCTGCCATGCAAGGCGCTAACCAGGACCCATCAGGAGCAAGGGTGAAGTGTCTTGCTCAAGGACACAACGGATGTGACTAGGATGGTAGAAGGTGGGGGTTGAACTAGGAACCCTCAGGAAAAGTTTAATGTATATTTATTTATAGATATACACATGTACATTATATATGTGTAAATATATAGTGTTTTGGCACTGTTTTGACTATTATATATATATATGTATATATATATTTAAAAAATCCATCCGTCCATCCATCCATCCATCTCCTACCGCTTATTCCCTTTGGGTTCGCGGGGGGCGCTGGGGCCTATCTCAGCTACAATTGGGCGGAGGGCGGAGTACACCCTGGACAAGTCGCCACCTCATCGCAACGCCAACACAGATAGACAGACGTATATCATATATATATATATATATATATATATATATATATATAAATATATATATATATATATATAAATATATAGATATATATATATATAAATATATATATATATATATATATATATATATACACACAGCGGTGGTCAAAAGTGTACGTACACTTGTAAAGAACATAATGTCATGGCTGTCTTGAGTTTCAAATCATTTCTTCAGCTCTTATTTTTTGGTGATGTAGTCATTGGAGCACATACTTGTTGCTCACAAAAAAACATTCATGAAGTTTGCTTCTTTTATGGATTTATTACGGCTCTACTGAAAATGTGAGGGTCAAAAGTATACATACATCAACGTTAATATTTGCTTGACAAGTTTCACTGCAATAAGGCGCTTTTGGTAGCCGTCCACAAGCTTCTGCTTACATTTTTCACCACAAAATTGGTGCAGTTCAGCTAAATGTGTTGCTTTTTTGTCATGGACTTGTTTCTTTAGCATTGTCCACACCTTTAAGTCAGGACTTAGGGAAGGCCGTTCTGAAACTTTCATTCTAGCCTGATTTAGCCATTCCTTTACCACGTTTAACGTGTGTTTGGAGTCATGGTCCTGTTGGAACACCTAACTGCACCCAAGACCCAACCTCCAGGCTGATGATTTTAGCTTCCATCCATCCATCCATCTTCTTCTGCTTATCCGAGGCCGGGTCGTGGGGGCAGCAGCCTAAGCAGGGAAGCCCAGACTTCCTTCTCCCCAGCCACTTCGTCTAGCTCTTCCCGGAGGATCCCGAGGCGTTCCAGGCCAGCCGGGAGACGTAGTCTTCTCAAAGTGTCCTGAATCTTCCCCGTGGCCTCCTACCGGTTGGACGTGCCCTAAACACCTCCCTCGGGAGGCCTTCGGATGGCATCCTGACCAGATGCCCAAACCACCTCATCTGATTTTAGCTTGTCCTGAACAATTTGGAGCTTATCCTCCTTTTTCATTGTCCCATTTAAAGCAGCAGTTCCATCGGCAGCAAAACAGGCCCAGAGCATAATACTACCACCACCATACTTGACGGTAAGGATGGTGTTCCTGGGATTTAGTCATTCCTTTACCACTTTTGACGTGTGAAACTTACCAATGGACACGTAAGCAAATATTAACATCGCTGTACATATATGTGACAGGTCTCAATCAATCAATCAATGTTTATTTATATAGCCCTAAATCACAAATGTCTCAAAGGACTGCACAAACCATTACGACTACGACATCCTCGGAAGAACCCACAAGAGGGCAAGGAAAACTCACACCCAGTGGGCAGGGAGAATTCACATCCAGTGGGACGCCAGTGACAATGCTGACTATGAGAAACCTTGGAGAGGACCTCAAATGTGGGCAACCCCCCCCAGGAGACCGAAAACAATGGATGTCGAGCGGGTCTAACATGATAAGCCGTCATCGTGTGGTTAACAGTGACCATCGATGCATGACGCATGGTAGCAGGTTTGACTTTCGTTTATTATTTCAATAAACATACTTGTTGTGAATTATATTTATATAGCGCTTTTCTCTAGTGACTCAACGCGCTTTACATAGTGAAACCCAATATCCAAGTTACATTTAAACCAGTTTGGGTGGCATTGGGAGCAGGTGGGTAAAGTATCTTGCCCAAGGATACAAGGGCAGTGACTAGGATGACGAAAGCGGGAATCGAACCTGCAACCCTCAAGTTGCTGGTACGGCCGCTCTACCAACCGAGCTATGCCGCCCCTTGTTGCGTCCCAGTTGGTCGCGCCAATTTCTAGCGCTACCTCTCTTCCTGCTCGTTTCGGCGCGCCTTTCGGGGGCCGGTGGCTGCGGCTTCCGCGGGGGCTCATCTCTCTCTGGGTCGCTCTCGTCGACTTCGTGGTATTCGTTGTCCGATGTTTCCTCTCCTACCTCTGCCACGATTGCTCCTCCTTCTCCCCTTTTATGCTGCAGCAGAAGATGCAGGGGTTGAGAGCGGGTGTGTCGTTCACGCACCTGACTCTGATGGCTGCAGTGTCGCTCCAGGCCTGCCCCGCCTCTCCGCTCCGCTTTATGCTCCGCCTCCTGCCCGCGCGTCTTGGGCGGGACCTCTGTTTGTCCTAGCCTGCTGTCGGCTCGGTCTCTCCACAAAATACTTTTGATTGGTCACATTTTCAGTAGAGCCATAATAAATTCATGAAAGAAGCAAACTTCATGAATGTTTTTTTTGTGTGCAACAAGTATGTGCTCCAATCACTACATCACAAATAAATAAGAGTTGTAGAAATGATTGGAAACTCAACACAGCCATGACATCATGTTTTTTACAAGTGTACGTTCACTTTTGACCACGGCTGTACATTTTCTTTTAGAGGGAGCATTTTTTGCCAGTCTCGAATCAGTGTTGTTGTGGCAATTCTCAAAACTGTTTTAATATCAGGCGGGCCGGATTAAAGCTCAGCATCGCCTCCTCTGGTGGCAAACAGGTAGTGCACTGCTGGTAAGTCAAAATGTCCCTTTGGCCCCGTGCGACATTTTTCTGTGCTATTTAATGTTTTCCACGCCCAAACTGGGTTTGTGTATTCCCAGCAGCTCACCTGAGTGTTCCCAAAGTGCATCATCCTGGGGCCTGTCATGTCCCGCGCTCACCTCCATTTCCATAATTGCCTCCCCTCAACACGGTAATTAAATTCCTTCTACGCGGGGCCGTGGAGGATCTCTTTCTCCGGGTCCTCGCCGTGCGGCGTGCTAATAATGAGGGCTTTATTAAAGCTGGCCAGGTGAGATTATCATCTGAATGAACACTCGCGCCCCGTCAACAGCCCTTTTGGAAAAATAATGAGCAATTTGCCACATTTTTGGCACTACGGTAAATAAAACACGCCTGGCATCCTTAAAGGCTTGCAAATGGAAGCAAATTGTTGTTCTCTAAGTCGGTGTTTTTCAACCACTGGAGATTGTCTCACCTATTTGGGTTAAAAATATTTCTTGCAAAGCAGTAATTATAGTCTGCAAATGATGTGTTGTTGTGGAGTGTCGGTGCGGAGTAACCGTGTAATACTCTTCCATATCAGTAGATGGCAGCCTTTTTTGATTGATTGATTGATTGATACTTTTATTAGTAGATTGCACAGTACAGTACATATTCCGTACAATTGACCACTAAATGGTAACACCCCAATAAGTTTTTCAACTTGTTTATGTCAGGGTCCACGTTAATCAATTCATGGTCAATTAGCCGCTAGCTAATTGCTTTGTTGATGTGGGAACAGCGGGAGGCAGGGTGCAGGTAAAAAGGTATCTAATGCTTAAACCAAAAATAAACAAAGGTGAGTGCCCCTAAGAAAAAAACATTGAAGCTTAGGGAAGGCTATGCAGAACCAAACTAGAACTGAAATGGCTACAAAGTCAACAAAAACAGAATGCTGGACGACAGCAAAGACTTACTGTGGAGCAAAGAAGGCGTCAACAATGTACATCCGAACCTGACATGACAATCACCAATATCCCCAGAAAAAAAGATAAAAACAACTGAAATATTCATGATTGCTAAAACAAAATAGATGCGGGAAATATCGCTCAAAGGAAGCCATATCAGTAGGTGGCAGCCGGTAGCTAATTACTTTGTAGATGTCGGAAACAGCGGGAGGCAGGGTCCTGGTAAAAAGGTGTGTAATGCTTAAACCAAAAATAAACAAAAAGGTGAGTGCCACTAAGAAAATGCATTGAAGCTTAGGGAAGGCTATGCAGAACAAAACTAAAACTGAACTGGCTACAAAGTAAACAAAAACAGAATGCTGGACGACAGCAAAGACTTACTGTGGAGCATAGAAGGTGTCCACAATGTATATCCGAACCTGACATGACAATCAACGATATCCCCAGAAAAAAAAGATAAAAACAAATGAAATATTCTTGATTGCTAAAACAAAATAGATGCGGGAAATATCGCTCAAAGGAAGCCATATCAGTAGGTGGCAGCCGGTAGCTAATTGCTTTGTAGATGTCGGAAACAGCGGGAGGCAGTGTGAAGGTAAAAAGGTGACTAATGCTTAAACCAAAAAAAAACATAAAGGCCAGTGCCACTAAGAAAATGCATTCAAGCTTACGGAAGGCTATGCAGAACCAAACTAGAACTGAAATGGCTACAAAGTCAACAAAAACAGAATGCTGGACGACAGCAAAGACTTACTGTGGAGCAAAGACAGTGTCCACATAGTACATCCGAACCTGACATGACAATCAACAATATCCCCACAAAAAAAGATAAAAACAACTGAAATATTATTGATTGGTAAAACCAATTAGATGCGGGAAATATCGCTCAGAGGAAGACATATCAGTAGGTGGCAGCTGGTAGCTAATTGCTTTGTAGATGTCGGAAACAGCGGGAGGCAGGATGCAGGCAAAAAGGTGTCTAATGCTTAAACCAAAAATAAACAAAAGGTGAGTGCCCTGTAAAAAAGGCATTGAAACTTAGGGAAGGCTATGCAGAACCAAACTAGAACTGAAATGGCTACAAAGTCAACAAAAAAAGAATGCTGGACGACAGCAAAGACTTACTGTGGAGCAAAGAAGGCGTCCACAATGTACATCCGAACCTGACATGACAATCAACAATATCCCCAGAAAAAGAGATAAAAACAACTGAAATATTCTTGATTGCTAAAACAAAATAGATGCGGGAAATATCGCTCAAAGGAAGACATATCAGTAGGTGGCAGCCGCTAGCTAATTGCTTTGTAGATGTCGGAAACAGCGGGAGGCAGGGTCCAGGCAAAAAGGTGTCTAATGCTTAAACCAAAAATAAACAAAAAGGTGAGTGCCACTAAGAGAAGGCATTCAAGCTTAGGGAAGGCTATGCTGAACAAAACTAAAACTGAACTGGCTACAAAGTCAACAAAAACAGAATGCTGGACGACAGCAAAGACTTACTGTGGAGCAAAGAAGGGGTCCACAAAGTACATTCAAACATTACAATCAACAATGTCCCCACAAAGAAGGATAAAAACATATGGAATATTCTTGATTGCTAAAACAAAATAGATGTGGGAAATATCGCTCAGAGGAAGCCATATCAGTAGGTGGCAGCCGCTATTAAAAATTAAAAAAAGGTGAGTGCCCTTAACAAAAGGCCGTGAAGCTTAGGGAAGGCTATGCAGAACGAAACTAAAACTGAACAGAAATAGAATGCTGGACGACAGCAAAGACTTACTGTGGAGCAAAGACGGCGTCCACAAAGTACATCCGAACATGACATGACAATCAACTATGTCCCCACAAAGAAGGATAAAAACAACTGAAATATTCTTGATATCTAAAACAAAGTAAATGCGGGAAATATCGCTTAAAGCAAGACATATCAGTAGGTGGCAGCCGCCAGCTAATTGCTTTGTAGATGTCGGAAACAGCGGGAGGCAGGGTGCAGGCAAAAAGGTGTCTAATGCTTAACCAAAAAATAAACAAAAAGGTAAGTGCGGCTAAGAAAAGGCATTGAAGCTTAGGGAAGGCTAAGCAGAACCAAACTAAAAATGGACTGGCTACAAAGTCAACAAAAACAGAATGCTGGACGACAGCAAAGACTTACTGTGGAGCAAAGAAGGCGTCCACAATGTACATCCGAACTTGACATGACAATCAACAATATCCCCCGAAAAAAAGATAAAAACAACTGAAATATTCTTGATTGCTAAAACAAAATAGATGAGGGAAATATCGCTCAAAGGAAGACATGAAACTGCCACAGGAAAAAAACAAAAAGAGAGAAAAATCCACCAAAATAGCAGCGCAAGACAGGAAGTAAAAGACTACACAAAGGAAAAGAGCAATAAAGTGAAAATAAGTCAGGGTGTGAATTGACAGATGGTGACAGCACACCTACTTTGAGACAAGAGCTATATTGTTGCATGCTTGCTTATGCTTTAAAGTCATATCCAACAATTGCAACAACCACTTTTTACTGTCAACTGAGTTTTTGTGTTTTTTGTGATTTCTTCTGGTGGTGTGCCTCCGCATTTTTCTAATGCAAAAAATATGCCTTGGCTCAAAAAAGGCTGAAACACTGGTCTACATTACGTCAGCACGCACTAACGAGCCAAGGAAACCGTTTTGCATCTTCAGTGCTTATATAAAGCACGGGTGGAATTATAAAGCATTTAATGAGGAATATAGTGATATATTACATGTGCAATGAAGTGTATGTTGTCTTTAACATCAGTACACACTACAAGGAGGACACCACATCAGGGTTTTTTTTAGTTACTTGGTCGCTTTTTTACACACGTGCATGTAAAACATGAAAACAACACATTATTTAGTCACTACAATAATTATGTTCACATCCACAGGAACCACATGGGTTAGCCTACTCTATACAGTATTTACAAACCTACTTGTGCTCACGTCACAGCCACAGATGGTTCATGTAGTTATTGACATTATTTCCACATTACTATGACTGTTTCAGTCACTATGTTATTTAGTCACTCCACTAATCACAACTTATGCTCACATCCACAGGAACCACATGGGTTAGCCTACTCTATAGTTTATTCACAACCTTACTAGTGTTCACTTCACAGCCACAGATGGTTCATGTAGTTATTGACACTATTTTCACATTACTAGGACTGTGTCAGTCATTTATATAGTCACTACACTAATTACAACGTATGTTCACATCCACAGGAACAACATGGGTTAGCCTACTCTATAGATTATTCACAACCTTACTAGTGTTCATGTAGTTATTGACATTATTTCCACATTACTATGACTGTTTCAGTCACTATGTTATTTAGTCACTACACTAATTACAACTTATATTCACATCCACAGGAACCACATGGGTTAGCCTACTCTATACAGTATTAACAACTTTACTCGTGCTTACGTCACAGCCACAGATGGTTCATGTAGTTATTGACATTATTCCACATTACTATGACTGTTTCAGTCACTATGTTATTTAGTCACTACAGTAATGATGTTCACATCCACAGGAACCACATGGGTTAGCCTACTCTACACAGTATTTAGAACTTTACTCGTGCTTACGTCACAGCCACAGATGGTTCATGTAGTTATTGACATTATTTCCACATTAATATGACTGTTTCAGTCACTATGTTATTTAGTCACTCCACTAATCACAACTTATGTTCGCATCCACATGAACCACATGGGTTAGCCTACTCTATAGATTATTCACAACCTTACTAGTGTTCACTTCACAGCCACAGATGGTTCCTGTAGTTATTGACATTATTTCCACATTACTATGACTGTTTCAGTCACTATGTTATATAGTCACTACACTAATTAAAACTTATGTTCACATCCACAGGAACCACATGGGTTAGCCTACTCTATAGATGATTCACAACCTTACTAGTGTTCACTTCACAGCCACAAATGGTTCATGTAGTTATTGACATTATTTACACATTACTATGACTGTTTCAGTCACTATGTTATTTAGTCACTACAGTAATGATGTTTACATCCACAGGAACCACATGGGTTAGCCTACTCTATACAGTATTTACAACCTTACTTGTGCTCACGTCACAGCCACAGATGATTCATGTATTTATTGACATTATATACACACGCTAACACAAAACAGTGAAAATAAATCAGGGTGTGATGTGACAGGTGGTGACAGTACACCTACTTTGAGACAAGAGCTATAGTTATGCATGCTTGCTTATGCTTTAAAGTCATATCCAACAATTACCACAACGACTTTTTACTGTCAAATGACTTTCGTTTTTTAGTGATTACTCCCGGTGGTGTGAGTCAGCATTTTTTCAACGCAGAAAAGGTGCCTCGGCTCAAAAAAGGTTGAAAACCACTGGTTTAGACTATCAACTGGCGAGCCTGAAAACAAACTATACTTTTTTTTTTTTTTCAGAAAAAAGGTTGAAAAACACTGATCCAAGTTGTTTTTTCCCCCCTTCTCTGAAGCCATGAGCAATGACTTCCAGGTGAGGGGAAAGCGGCGACTGACCAGGAGCAGGGTGCATGCTGGGAAGGAAATGACGGGGGTATTGTCAAGAATGCGTGTGGCGGTTCTGGTCGGGTGATGAAGATGTCGGAGCGAGAAGCAATGGGCGAGGAAACAGCTGGTCTGAGCGGGGGGAGCGAGGTGCCGCTGGGGGGAGGAAGCGGCGACAGGCCGGAATTTAGCTCCCACTTCCCGGGGAGGAGAAACGCAAACAAACAAGCACCAGGGAGCACGGACTGGAGTGTGAGCTCATCATTCTTATGTCACTCCTGCAGACTGCTCCACAAAACAAAAACTGCTCATATTTATGGACAGTGTCACATAAAATTCTGTGGCTTTTGTACTGGTGCTTGCCTAAAATGATTCATGTTCTGGCCTAATTTAGCTGTGATTTATTTCTTCCTATTTACATTGCAGCGCGGTATTATGTCCTATTTTCTCTTAATTGCCGTGCTCAGTTAGGAATTTCTTTGGATCGTTGGAGCCGGTGGCTACGCAACAGCTAAGCAAACAATAGCACACAAGCTAGACATACACTATATTGCCACCTGCCTTGACTCACATATGAACTTGAAGTGCCATCCCATTCCTAACTCATAGGGTTCAATATGACCTTGGTGAGATCACTCACTAATGTTAGTGGAGAAGGCCTGGATCTCAGTCTCCGTTCTAATTAATCTCAAAAGTGTTCTATCGGGTTCAAGTCAGGACTCTGTGCAGGCCAGTCAAGTTCATCCACACCAGACTCTGTCATCCATGCCTTTATGGACCTTGCTTTGTGCACTGGTGCACAGTCATGTTGGAAGAGGAAGGGGCCCACTCAAAACTGTTCCCACGAGGTTGGGAGCATGGAATTGTCCGAAATGTTTTGGTATCATGGAGCATTCAAAGTTCCTTTCACCGGAACTAAGGGGCAAAAAAGCACAACTCCTGAAAAACAACTCTACACCATAACTCCTCCTCCACACTGATTTCATAGATTGTTGCAAAGAAAAATTACCACTCCACTTGAATTCAGAGACAGCATAATTCCATCAAACGGTTATTGTTTTGATACTTACAATTGTCTTCTGAATAATTTCACTTAACTAAACATTTTCTAATATCCCACAGAAAAAAGAAAGAGAATACAATTTGTGCTGATATCAGATCAATATTGATATCAGCCAAAAGTCAAGGATTTAAAGTCAGTATCGTCGTGACGATCGGGTCGCATTGTGATGCGGGGGTCGTTCTCCCGGGATGCAGACGGACTCCGGACACAGCATACAGGTAGGAAATTGTTTATTTTACCAATAAATCAGGCAGGAACAAACACAGGATGCAAAGCTAATGGGGGCTCGCGTGGGAGCCGGCTGTCAGGACTTTGACTTGGATATGTATTGCTTCTTAGATGCAGAGAATATTTGGAACGAGCCAGGCGTGAACGTGAGTACATGATTAATTTAATCAAACACTGCTATACAAAAACGGGGAGAAAAAAGGACGCGCACAATGGCGGGTAATAAACTATACTAAACTCCAAACAAAACAGCACAATGGCATGACTATATACAAATTAAACAAAATGTAATGACTGATTGGCATAGTAATGCCGGGTTTGTCCCTCCGTGGATGCGTCGACAAGAACACAGCAATAGTAAGTTTAAATGATTTATTAAACTTAACAAAAGAAGGCTACGAACACAAATACTGGAGCTAACAGACAAAATAAACCAAGGGCGCTAGCATAAAAGCTAGGAATAGAAAACATAAAAACTAAGACTGGCACAAAGGCACACAAAAAAAGAAAAACAATTCATCAGCGTGAGAGCTGGAATAAAACAAAGGTTTAGCGTGAAAAGCTAGCGAGAATATACTTACATGAAGTCAGTCAATACTGTTGCTAGAAGGCAAATTTATGGACCCGGACTGAACAAAGAAAAGAGGAAAGCTTATATAGGGAGAAATCAAGGAGAACCAGGTGTGTGTAGAAAACGAGGAGCAGGTGAAATCAACGTGTAACCATGGTAACGGACTAAACAGGAAGTAAGTGGGTCAGAAAAGAATGAAACAAAGACGGAAAAATAAACATGTGAAGATCTGAGTCACGGATCGCAACACAAAATATACTATCAATGGAACAAAATAAACCAAAAACTTGCACTGAGGCATAAATACAAACAAAAATCTTACGTGGCATGATCAAAACAATAAACAGCATGGCAAGGCATAAAGGTTGGCAAGGAAAGGTAGGAGCGTGGTCAAGAGGGTTCAATACAAAGTCCGATGGTAGGTAAAGTTCCCAGGCCGAGGAACAGAAAACAAATGGCTTAAATACTAGCTGTGATAATTGGAAACAGGTGTGAGAGCTGAGGACCAGGGCGTGACTATGAGACCAGGTGGAAACTAATGGGTTACTATGGAAACAAATAAAACCAGGAAGTGCAAAACGGGAAACCAGAGTCCAAAAAACAAAACATAACATGATCAAACATAAAAACTTATTCACAGGCATGACACCGACATGCAAACAGGAAATCAAAACCGTCGTCAACTGTTGCGTGCAGCAAACTTGGAAGCCAGACTAACTGACGAAACGAAATAACTCTCTGATTAGCGCTAGGGAACAGGTGAGCGTCCCGAACACTAATCAGAGACAGGTGAAAACAATAAGCACCCAAGGCAACTGAAAACACAGAACAGGTGTGCTGAAACAAAACTGAGCCTACCAGAGACCAAAACGTAAACAGACTACAAAACATAACAATCGTATTATCATGTAAAATGTTACAAGTACACCTCTGCATAAAATTGTATCATTATTAGGAAAAAAAATAAGAAAAAAATGAAATATATGTCAATTTACAACAAAATATAACTTTGATAACATTGTTTTAGTCTTTAATGGAAAAGATTTAAAGTAAATCAGGTTGACTGAATTTAATTAAAAAAAAACAGTAATCCTTGTTTAAACTGTGGACATTTTCTGACCGATTTGAACTATTTGATACAACAAATCAAATTAAATAAACTCAATAAATAATTCAAATTGATCAGCAACCTTAACCCAGGAGCAGAATGTATAAAAACACCTGATCCTACAAAACTAAAATTATTGCAATATTTTGTGCTGATTTTTAATTTGTTATTACAATGAGGAAGTCAGTATTAATGTCTGCTTTGAGCACAATTTTGCAGTTGGGTTGGAATTAATAAAAAAAAAAAAATTAAAATCTTGATGAAAAAATTTTTTTTTCAGTTATTTTTATCTTTAAATTTTTTTATATATTTTAAGTTGTATAGAAATCTATCCAAGCTTTTTACCTACTTTATGAAGGAATGTAGTTAACCATAGAACTGTCATCCAATGTTAGTAAGTGAAGTGAAGGGAATTATATTTATATAGCGCTTTTCTCTAGTGACTCAAAGCGCTTTGACATAGTGAAGCCCAATACCTAATTGCCATTTAAAGCATTGTGGGTGGGTAAAGTGTCTTGGCCCAAGGACACAACGGCAGTGACTAGGATAGCGGAAGCGGGGATCGAACCTGGAACCCTCAAGTTGCTGGCACGGCCACTCTACCAACCGAGCTATACCGCTCTAGGTTATAGGGTTTAGAGCATCACAATATTTTAAATATTTTTCAGTCTTTCACAATTTGTAGAGGGTCTTGGCACTGAACCTCTAAATATAGCAGTGAGTTACTGTAAATATGAACAAATAATGTAATTAAATGTCACATAAAAATCTGATTTACTATATATAATAAACCGGGTGTTTTTTACTTTAATGTTGAAAATATACATTACTTATTTAGTAAGGAGCCCTTTACTTTATACAAAACCCTTTTCCATATGAGTTGGGAAATTGTGTTAGATGTAAATATAAACGGAATACAATTATTTGCAAATCATTTTCAACCCATATTCAGTTGAATGTGCTACAAAGCCAACATATTTGATGTTTTGCAAATAATCATTAACTTTAGAATTTGATGCCAGCAACACGTGATAAAGAAGTTGGGGAAAGGTGGCAAATACTGATAAAGTTGAGGAATGCTCATCAAATACAGTTCGTCGCTACATCTTTAAGTGCAAGTTAAAGCTCTACTATGCAAAGCGAAAGCCATTTATCAACAACATCCAGAAACGCCGCCGGCTTCTCCGGGCCCGAGATCATCTAAGATGGACTGATGCAAAGTGGAAAAGTGTTCTGTGGTCTCACGAGTCCACATTTCAAATTGTTTTTGGAAATATTCGACATCGTGTCATCCGGACCAAAGGGGAAGCGAACCATCCAGACTGTTATCGACAGAAAGTTCAAAAGCCAGCATCTGTGATGGTATGGGGGTGCATTAGTGCCCAAGGCATGGGTAACTTACACATCTGTGAAGGCACCATTAATGCTGAAAGGTACATACAGCTTTTGGAACAACATATGCTGCTATCTAAGCGCCGTCTTTTTCATGGACGCCCCTATTTATTTCACAAAACAATACCAAGCCACATTCAGCACGTAAAAAAAGAGTGCGGGTACTTTCCTGGCCCGCCTGCAGTCCAGACCTGTCTCCCATGGAAAATGTGTGGCGCATTATGAAGCGTAAAATACGACAGCGGAGACCCCGGACTGTTGAACGACTGAAGCTCTACATAAAACAAGAATGGGAAAGAATTCCACTTTCAAAGCTTCAACAATTAGTTTCCTCAGTTCCCAAACGTTTATTGAGTGTTGTTAAAAGAAAAGGTGATGTAACACAGTGGTGAACATGCCCTTTCCCAACTACTTTGCCACGTGTTGCAGCCATGAAATTCTAAGTTAATTATTATTTGCAAAAAAAAAAAAAAGTTTATGAGTTTGAACATCAAATATCTTGTCTTTGTAGTGCATTCAATTGAATATGGGTTGAAAAGGATTTGCAAATCATTGTATTCTGTTTATATTTACATCTCACACAATTTCATATGGAAACGGGGTTTGTATATATCAGCTGGTTTTTCATTGTTGTTTGTCATTTTGGACACAACGGTAGTGACTAGGATGGCGGAAGTGGGGATCGAACCTGGAACCCTCAAGTTGCTGGCACGGCCACTCTACCAACCGAGCTGAGTCTTGGTTTTGAATGGAAAATTTAATTTTCCTGAAGGAATCAATTAAGTACTATCTATCTATTGATCTATCGTATTGAATCAAGAATTTATTCTGAATTGAATCGTTAACCCCAAGAATGGACTGGAATCATGTGCTGCCAAAAACTCTGATAAATAATTATCCTTCCATCCATCCATCCATCCATTTCCTACCGCTTGTCCCTTATGGGGTCATGGGGTGGTGGGGGGTGCTGGAGCCTATCTCAGCTGCATTTAGGCAAAAGGCAAGGTACACCCTGGACAAGTCACCACCTCATCGCAAATAATCAATCAATCAATGTTTATTTATATAGCCCTAAATCACAAATGTCTCAAAGGACTGTACAAACCACTACGACTACGACATCCTCGGAAGAACCCACATAAGGGTGAGGAAAACTCACACCCAGTGGGACGCCAGTGACTATGATGACTATGAGAAACCTTGGAGAGGACCTCAAATGTGGGCAACCCCCCCTTTAAGAAGTAAAATGGAATGAATTGGGGGAATGTGTCTATTTAGTAGGGCTGTAAATCTTTGGGTGTCCCACGATTCGATTCAATATCGATTCCAGGGGTCACGATTCGATAGTATATCGATTTTTTTAATTCGATTAGATTCTCGATTCAAAAACGATATTTTTACGATTCAAAACGATTCTGTATTCATTCAATACATAGGATTTTAGCAGGATCTACCCCAGTCTGCTGACATGCTAGCAGAGTAGTAGATTTTTTTGTAAAAAGCTTTTATAATTGTAAAGGACAATGTTTTATCAACTGATTGCAATAATGTAAATTTGTTTTAACTATTAAACAAACCAAAAATATGGCTTATTTTATCTTTGTGAAAACATTGGACACAGTGTGTTGTCAAGATTATGAGATGCCATGCAAGTGTAAGCCACTGTCACACTATTGTTCTTTATTATTATTTTTATAAATGTTTAATGATAATGTCATTGAGGGATTTTTAATCACTGCTATGCTGAAATTATAACTAATATTGATACTGTTGTTGATAATATTCATTTTTGTGTGTTTGTGTTTGTGTCTCCTCTCAATTGCTGTGTTTATTGCAGTTCTGAGTGTTTCTGGGTCAGGTTTGGTTTTGGAATTGGATTGCATTGTTATGGTATTGCTGTGTAGTGGTTTGTTGGATTGACTGTAGTCAGTTGGAAGCGTGTCTTAATGAAATTAAACAATGGATGTCCGCTAATTTTTTGCAACTTAACGCCAAAAAAACGGAAATGCTGATTATCGGTCCTGCTAGACACCGACCTCTATTTAATAATACAACTTTAACATTTGACAACCAAATAATAAAACAAGGTGACTCGGTAAAAAATCTGGGTATTATCTTCGACCCAACTCTCTCCTTTGAGTCACACATTAAAAGCGTTACTAAAACGGCCTTCTTTCATCTCCGTAATATCGCTAAAATTCGCTCCATTTTGTCCACTAAAGACGCGGAGATCATTATCCATGCGTTTGTTACGTCTCGCCTCGACTACTGTAACGTATTATTTTCGGGTCTCCCCATGTCTAGCATTAAAAGATTACAGTTGGTACAAAATGCGGCTGCTAGACTTTTGACAAGAACAAGAAAGTTTGATCACATTACGCCTGTACTGGCTCACCTGCACTGGCTTCCTGTGCACTTAAGATGTGACTTTAAGGTTTTACTACTTACGTATAAAATACTACACGGTCTAGCTCCAGCCTATCTTGCCGATTGTATTGTACCATATGTCCCGGCAAGAAATCTGCGTTCAAAAGACTCCGGCTTACTAGTGATTCCTAGAGCCCAAAAAAAGTCTGCGGGCTATAGAGCGTTTTCCGTTCGGGCTCCAGTACTCTGGAATGCCCTCCCGGTAACAGTTCGAGATGCTACCTCAGTAGAAGCATTTAAGTCTCACCTTAAAACTCATCTGTATACTCTAGCCTTTAAATAGACCTCCTTTTTAGACCAGTTGATCTGCCGCTTCTTTTCTTTTTTCTCCTATGTCCCCCCCTCCCTTGTGGAGGGGGTCCGGTCCGATGACCATGGATGAAGTACTGGCTGTCCAGAGTCGAGACCCAGGATGGACCGCTCGTCGGGACCCAGGATGGACCGCTCGCCTGTGTATCGGTTGGGGACATCTCTACGCTGCTGATCCGCCTCCGCTTGGGATGGTTTCCTGTGGACGGGACTCTCGCTGCTGTCTTGGATCCGCTTTGAACTGAACTCTCGCGGCTGTGTTGGAGCCACTGTGGATTGAACTTTCACAGTATCATGTTAGACCCACTCGACATCCATTGCTTTCGGTCCCCTTGAGGGGGCGGGGGGTTGCCCACATCTGAGGTCCTCTCCAAGGTTTCTCATAGTCAGCATTGTCACTGGCGTCCCACTGGATGTGAATTCTCCCTGCCCACTGGGTGTGAGTTTTCCTTGCCCTTTTGTGGGTTCTTCCGAGGATGTCGTAGTCGTTATGGTTTGTGCAGTCCGATTTTTCAAAAGTTAGAATCGATTCTGAATCGCACAACGTAAACGATTCGATTCGTATTCGAATCGATTTTTTCCCCACACCCCGACTATTTAGTACTGAATTTGGAACTAAAACCATTTACACTGTGAGCTTTATTAATGGGTGAATGTTTGTTGTCACCCATTAATAAAGCTCACAGTGTAAGTGAATGTTTGTTGTCAGCTTCACGGTGGCAGAGGGGTTAGTGCGTCTGCCTCACAATACGAAGGTCCTGCGGTCCGGGGTTCAAATCCAGGCTCGGGATCTTTCTGTGTGGAGTTTGCATGTTCTCCCCGTGAATGCGTGGGTTCCCTCCGGGTACTCCGGCTTCCTCCCACCTCCAAAGACATGCACCTGGGGATAGGCCCCTCCCACCTCCAAAGACATGCACCTGGGGATAGGTTGATTGGCAACACTAAATGGTCCCTAGTGTGTGAATGTGAGTGTGAATGTTGTCTGTCTATCTGTGTTGGCCCTGTGATAAGGTGGCGACTTTTCCAGGGTGTACCCCGCCTTCCGCCCGATTGTAGCTGAGATAGGCGCCAGCGCCCCCAAAAGGGATTAAGCGGTAGAAAATGGATGGATGGATGGATGTTTGTTGTCACGATGCCTCTCTGTTTACTGGTGTACCCACTAATGAGGCTTCATTTTACTTGATTAACCACCCCCCCCCCCCCTCCTTTCAGTTCTCACGCGTGCACCGTTTCACTTGTGCAGATTAAAAGGCGAAACGGTGTCAGCGGGGTCGGGCCGCATGCTTATACATCCATTTAGCGTCGGCCCACCGGCTGCATAACAGTGACTCATCCCCCCAGGTGCCCTCCCTCGCTTCCACGGACTCAATCCAAGACTCATCAGTGGGATGCCCTGAATTCATCCCGCAGGATAAATATATATGATGTGTGGAACAGATTAACACACACACACACACATACACACACACACACACACACACACACACACACACACACACACTCCCTGGTTGTGTAAGTTAATAGGCGCTGGCTGGAGATGGTAAACAAGGCCAAGGGAACAAACCGACCTCTATTTGTTCCTCTCATCGCTACACTTCACGTCCTCACTTACTTACCGACGTGGAAGCCATAAAATACAAGTAAAAATGCTAAAAAAATGCTCCCAGAGTAGCGGTGAGTACCAGGGCCCAAAACGGATCATGACAAGATCGTCACAAGGTACGGATCCCTGTTGCTGAATAAGCATGAAATTTGGCACAAATCTGGACCGGACTGACAGGCACACGTTTGTAAAATTTAAGAAAGATTGACAGAAAACACATATTAGCAACTAATTGTCCATAAGTCATTCATTATTTATACTTTACTGTATCTGGGGGCACAGAGTCCAGATACAGGGTCGAGACCCAGGGTGAACCACTCTGTGCCTCGGTTGGGGACGTTTCTGCGCTGCTGACCTGTCTCTGCTCGGTATGGTCTACTGCTGGCCCCACTATGGACTGGACTCTCACTGTTATGTTAGATCCACTATGGACTGGACTCTCACTGTTATGTTAGATCCACTATGGACTGGACTCTCACTATTATGTTAGATCCACTATGAACTGGACTCTCACTATTATGTTAGATCCACTATGGACTAGACTCACTATTATGTTAGATCCACTATGGACTGGACTCTCACTATTATGTTGGATCCACCACGGACTAGACTCTCACTATTATGTTAGATCCACTATGGACTGGACTCTCACTATTATGATGGATCCACTATGGACTGGACTCTCACACTATAATGTTAGATACACTATGGACTGGACTCTCACAATATTATGCTAGATCCACTATGGACTGGATTCTCACACTATTATGTTAGATCCACTATGGACTGGACTCTCACAATATTATGTTAGATCCACTATGGACTGGACTCTCACAATATTATGCTAGATCCACTATGGACTGGCCTCTCACTATTATGTTGGATCCACTATGGACTGGACTCTCACTATTATGTTGGATCAACTATGGACTGGACTCTCACTATTATGTTAGATCCGCTATGGACTGGACTCTCACACTATTATGTTAGATCCATTATGGACTGGACTCTCACTATTATGTTAGATCCGCTATGGACTGGACTCTCACACTATTATGTTAGATCCACTATGGACTGGACTCCCACACTATTATGTTAGATCCACTATTGACTGGACTCTCACCATTATGATGGATCCACTATGGACTGGACTCTCACACTATAATATCAGATCCACTATGGACTGGACTCTCACAATATTATGTTAGATCCACTATGGACTGGACTCTCACAATATTATGTTAGATCCACTATGGACTGGACTCTCACAATATTATGTTAGATCCACTATGGACTGGACTCTCACAATATTATGCTAGATCCAGTATGGACTGGACTCCCACAATATTATGCTAGATCCACTATGGACTGGCCTCTCACTATTATGTTGGATCCACTATGGACTGGACTCTCACTATTATGTTGGATCAACTATGGACTGGACTCTCACTATTATGTTAGATCCACTATGGACTGGACTCTCACTATTATGTTAGATGCACTATGGACTGGACTCTCACCATTATGTTAGATCCACTATGGACTGGACTCTCACTATTATGTTAGATCCACTATGGACTGGACTCTCACTATTATGTTAGATCCACTACGGACTGGACTCTCACTAATATGTTAGATCTACTATGGACTAGACTCTCACTATTATGTTGGATCCACTATGGACTGGCCTCTCACTATTATGTTGGATCTACTATGGACTGGACTCTCACAATATTATGTTAGATCCACTATGGACTGGACTCTCACAATATTATGCTAGATCCACTATGGACTGGACTCTCACAATATTATGTTAGATCCACTATGGACTGGACTCTCACACTATTATGTTAGATCCACCATGGACTAGACTCTCACTATTATGTTAGATCCACTATGGACTGGACTCTCACTATTATGTTGGATCCACTTTGGACTGGACTCTCACAATATTATGTTAGATCCACTATGGACTGGACTCTCACAATATAATGTTAGATCCACTATGGACTGGACTCTCACAATATTATGTTAGATCCACTATGGACTGGACTCTCACAATATTATGCTAGATCCACTATGGACTGGACTCTCACAATATTATGTTAGATCCACTATGGACTGGACTCTCACACTATTATGTTAGATCCACCATGGACTAGACTCTCACTATTATGTTAGATCCACCATGGACTGGACTCTCACTATTATGTTGGATCCACTATGGACTGGACTCTCACTCTTATGTTAGATCCACTATGGACTGGACTATCACAATTATGTTGGATCCACTATGGACTGGCCTCTCACTATTATGTTGGATCTACTATGGACTGGACTCTCACTATTATGTTGAACCACTACGGACTGGATTCTCACACTATTATGTTAGCTCCACTATGGACTGGACTCTCACACTATTATGTTAGATCCACTATGGACTGGACTCTCACTATTATGTTAGCTCCACTATGGACTGGACTCTCACTATTATGTTAGATCCACTATGGACTGGACTCTCACTATTATGTTAGATCCACTATGGACTGGACTCTCACTATTATGTTAGATCCACTATGGACTGGACTCTCACACTATTATGTTAGATCCACTATGGACTGGACTCTCACTGTTATGTTAGATCCACTATGGACTGGACTCTCACTATTATGTTAGATCCACTATGGACTGGACTCTCACACTATTATGTTAGATCCACTATGGACTGGACTTTCACTATTATGTTAGATCCACTATGGACTGGACTATCACAATTATGTTAGGTCCACTATGGGCTGGACTCTCACAATATTATGCTAGATCCACTATGGACTGGATTCTCACAATATTATGTTAGATCCACTATGGACTGGACTCTCACAATATAATGTTAGATCCACTATGGACTGGACTCTCACAATATTATGCTAGATCCACTATGGACTGGACTCTCACAATATTATGCTAGATCCACTATGGACTGGACTCTCAAACTATAATGTTAGATCCACCATGGACTGGACTCTCACAATATTATGCTAGATCCACTATGGACTGGATTCTCACACTATTATGTTAGATCCACTATGGACTGGACTCTCACAATATTATGTTAGATCCACTATGGACTGGACTCTCACAATATTATGCTAGATCCAGTATGGACTGGACTCTCAAACTATTATGTTACATCCACTATGGACTGGACTCTTACAATATTATGTTAGATCCTCTATGGACTGGACTCTTACAATATTATGCTAGATCCACTATGGACTGGACTCTCACAATATTATGCTAGATCCACTATGGACTGGACTATCACAATATTATGTTAGAACCACTCGACATCCATTGCAATGGTCACCCAGAGAGAGAGGTCCCCACATCTGCGGTCCTCTCCAAGGTTTCTCATTGTCCCTGATGTGGGATCTGAGCCGAGGATGTAATCGTGGCTTGTGCAGCCCTTTGAGACACTGATGATTTAGGGCTATCTAAGTCAACTTTGATTGATTGATTGACATCTGTATGAGATGTTTGCCAGCATCTGTTTACGGCGACAGGAAGTGACAAAGACTGGCCTTGAAGGCGGACCAGTTCAAAGCCAAAACTGACAGAAAAGGGCGGTGAGGGGGGTGGGGGGAAAGAAAAACATGTCTATATTAATGGCGTGTCGCCGCATGTATGCGAGCGCGTCTCGCCCGCTTCCATCTCCCAAAGCTCGCCACGTCTCTAATTCAGAGCGACCGCTTCATTGTGGCGGCGCAGACGAGGCGGGCCGCAGCGCCACAACTGATTGAACGGACTCCTCCCGAGCTGTCTCTGTGTTTTCCACACTATTCCCCCGGCTGTCCAACCTCATTCTCATCCCGGCGTGGCGTGAGCAGGCCAGACGCCGCGTGCGCACACATTCTTCCACGGGAGAACGCCCGGGGCGAGAGAGAGAGAGAGAGAGAGAGGGCTCCTTCTTTATTGCTCTGATCAAAACATTCAGCCATCCTCCCGCCGCCATCTTTTTCCAGCCTCCTTATTAAATCATTCCCCTCCCATCTCGCCTGGATTTATCAACGGATATTACCCCGGTCTCTGACTTGATGGGAGGCGCACCCCGGCTGGCACGCCGCCGTCGCAGGCAAATTGGCACCATTTTCCTCCAAGATAAGTGCCGACCTCGGCGCGGGGACGGCGTGATGTGCGCAAATGAAACACTTATTTTCATGTTTTCTCTCGACATAGGTCATGCTAACCCGGGGGTGTCCAAACTTTTTCCACTGAGGGCCGCACATGGAAAAATAAAAGCGTGCGGGGGCCATTTTGATATTTTGTCATTTTTTTGAACGGATTTTTTATTTTACCTTTAAAGGGGAACATTATCACAATTTCAAAAGGGTCAAAAACAATAAAAATCAGTTCCCAGTGGCTTCTTGTATTTTTTGAATTTTTTTTCAAAATTTTACCGGCCCCGGAATATCCCTAAATAAAGCTTCAAAGTGCTTTATTTTTGCTATCTTTGAAACCACTTTCCATTTCCCTGTGACGTCATACAGTGCTGCCAATACAAACAACATGGCGGTTACCACAGCAAGATATAGCGACATTAGCTCGGATTCAGACTCGGATTTCAGCGGCTTAAGCGATTGAACAGATTACGCATGTATTGAAACAGATGGTCGGAGTATGGAGGCAGATAGCGAAAACGAAATTGAAGAAGAAACTGAAGCTATTGACGCTATTCGGCCATAGCGTGGGTGTACCTAATGAAGTGGCCCATAGCATGGCTGCCTTATTAGCATCGCCGGTAAAATGTGCAGACCAAACGATCAGGACTTTCGCATCTCGTGACACTGGAGCAACTTAAATCCGTCGATTGGTAAGTGTTTGTTTCGCGTTAAATGTGGGTATCTAGTTTCAAATGTACGTACAGCTAGCGTAAATAGCATGTTAGCATCGATTAGCTGGCAGTCATGCTGCGACCAAATATGTCTGATTAGCACATAAGTCAATATCAACAAAACTCACCTTTGTGATTTCGTTGACTTTATTGTTGCAAATGCATCTGCAGGTTATCCATACATCTCTGTGCCATGTCTGTCTTAGCATCGCCGGTAAAATGTGTGGACCAAACAATCAGGACTTTCGCATCTCGTGACACTGGAGCAACTTAAATCCGTCGATTGGTAAGTGTTTGTTTCGCATTAAATGTGGGTATCTAGTTTCAAATGTACATACAGCTAGCGTAAATAGCACGTTAGCATCGATTAGCGTAGCATGTTAGCATCGATTAGCTGGCAGTCATGCCGCGACCAAATATGTCTGATCAGCACATAAGTCAACATCAACAAAACTCACCTTTGTAATTTAGTTGACTTCATCGTTGCAAATGCATCTGCAGGTTATCCATACATCTATGTGCCATGTCTGTCTTAGCATCGCTGGTAAAATGTGCGGACCAAACGATCAGGACTTTCGCATTTTGTTACACTGGAGCAACTTAAATCCGTCGATTGGTATGTGTTTGTTTCGCATTAAATGTGGGTATCTAGTTTCAAATGTACGTACAGCTAGCGTAAATAGCATGTTAGCATCGATTAGCTGGCAGTCATGCCGCGACCAAATATGTCTGATTAGCACATAAGTCAACATCAACAAAACTCACCTTTGTGATTTCGTTGACTTTATTGTTGTAAATGCATCTGCAGGTTATCCATACATCTCTGTGCCATGTCTGTGCCATGTCTGTCTTAGCATCGCCGGTCAAATGTGGAGACACTCTGGCACATTCAATGGGGGTCTGGCGTCAGATTTCTTGTCAGTGGTGCAACTTGAATCCCTCCCTGTTAGTGTTGTTACACCCTCCGACAACACACCGACGAGGCATGATGTCTCCAAGGTTCCAAAAAATAGACGAAAAAACGGAAAATAACAGAGCTATGACCTGGTGTTTGTAATGTGTTGAAAATGAAAATGGTGGGTGTGTTACCTCGGTGACGTCACGTTCTGACGTCATCGTTAAAAGACCGATAAACAGAAAGGCGTTCAATTCGCCAAAATTCACCGATTTAGAGTTCGGAAATCGGTTGGAAATGGTCTTTTTTCTGCAACATCAAGGTATATATTGACGCTTGCATAGGTTTGGTGATAATGTTCCCCTTTAAGGGTCCCAGGGACCATAAAGGGTCTCAGTCATTAAAAAGTTAAAAATACCGTATTTCCTTGAATAGCCGCCGGGAAGGTAATAGGCGCCTGCCTTGAATTACTGCCGGGTCAAACTCGCTAACCAAATTTATTAGCGCATGCTTACTTTTACCACCGGGTCAAATTCGTGACATCACGAATGACCCTTCCACTGTCGTCTTTTTCGAAATGGCAGAGGAGTTTTTGTTTGCTTTTACTATGTGTAAACCAGGGCTCTTGTTCCACAGCCATACAGACCACACTGATGGCTGTGATACAAACAACTTGAACACTCTTACTAATATGCGCCACACTCTGTGAACCCACACCAAACACATATCTGGAGAACATCGGCTCTGTAACACATTATAAATGCAACATAACACTTACCCAGAATGCAATGTATCGTGACTCTTACTGCTTATATCTAGCACCCCCCTTATGCGTCGGTTGAGGTGGGCGGGGTTGGGGGCGCGTGTATAATATAGCCAAGAATGGCCGAATAGCTGCGTTAGCTTCGCCGGTAAAATGTGCAGACCAAACGATCAGGACTTTCGCATCTTTTGACACTGGAGTAACTTAGCATCGATTAGCTGGCAGTCAACATCAACAAAACTCATCTTTGTGATTTCGTTGACTATCGTTGCAAATGCATCTGCAGGTTATCCATACATCTCTGTGCCATGTCTGTCTTAGCATCGCCGGTCAAATGTGGAGACACTCTGGCACATTCAATGGGGGTCTGGCGGCAGACACTTTGGCATCTTCGGGCCAGTGGTGCAACTTGAATCCCTCAGCGACTTAAGCGATTCAACAGCATTCAACGCATGTATTGAAACAGATGGTTGGAGTATGAAACTATTGAAGAAGAAACTGAAGCTATTGAGCGAATAGCTATTGACGCTATTCATAGCCATAGCATGGCCGAATAGCTGCGTTAGCATCGCCGGTAAAATGTGCGGACCAAACGATCAGGACTTTCGCATCTTTTGACACTGGAGCAACTTTAATCCGTCGATTGGTAAGTGTTTTTTTCGCATTTAATGTGGGTGGAAGGAAACGTAATATAGTTGCAAATGCATCTACAGGTTATCCATACATCTCTGTACCATGTCTGCTTTAGCACCGCCGGTAAATAGCATGTTGGCATCGATTAGCGTAGCATGTTAGCATCGATTAGCTGGCAGTCAAAATTAACAAAACTCACCTTTGTGATTTCGTTGACTATCGTTGCAAATGCATCTGCAGGTTATCCATACATCTCTGTGCCATGTCTGTCTTAGCATCGCCGGTCAAATGTGGATAAACTCCAGCACATTCAATGGGGGTCTGGCGGCAGATTTCTTGCCAGTGGTGCAACTTGAATCCCTCCCTGTTAGTGTTGTTACATCCTCCGACAACACACCATCGAGGCATGATGTCTCCAAGGTTCCAAAAAATAGTCGAAAAAACGGATAATAACAGAGCTGAGACCCGGTGTTTGTAATGTGAAAATGAAAATGGCGGATGTGTTACCTCGGTGACGTCACGTTCTGACGTCATCGCTAAAAGACCGATAAACAGAAAGGCGTTTAATTCGCCAAAATTCACCCATTTAGAGTTCGGAAATCGGTTAAAAAAATACATGGTCTTTTTTCTGCACCATCAAGGTATATATTGACGCTTGCATAGGTCTGGTGATAATGTTCCCCTTTAAAGCTGTTTTTAGGGATATTCCGAGACCGGTAAAATTTAGAAAAAAACTTCACTGGGAACTGATTTTTATTGTTTTTAACCCTTTTGAAATTGTGATAATGTTCCCCTTTAATTACAATGTGGATTTTTTTTTTGTCTTTTTTTTTTTTGGAGCAATGGCAAAAAAAGAAAAATAAAGAAAGTCAACATTGCAACTTTTTCTCGTCACCTCATTTCCCTTTTTTATTAAGTGTTCTTTGTTATTTTTATTTATTATTCATTATTTTATTTCAAAAGATATTCATGAAGTAAGATAATGTATTATGTCAAAGGGGGCAGGAACTTATAAGATTTTCTTCATCCTGCTCCGTCTCAGGAATTGTGTGAATTTAAATTATATAATTGTGATATAATTATTTATCGTTCTAAATGCACATCAATGAATGAGATAAGTAAAAATGAAATGAAATGATAAAATGAAATTTTTGCAATAGCATTTCCAGAACGTGTGGCGGGCCGGTAAACGATTACTCGCGGGCGGAAAATGGCCCCCGGGGCCGCACTTTGGACCCCCCCTGTGGTAACTGATGCAATGTACCCGGGAATGGAGTAAGGAAGGGAGGAGGATTCTTCTCTCCGAGAGGAAATGGGTCAGAGGACTGGAATTAGACTGTTGCAAATACTTGTCAGCGCTTCCTTGCAAAAAAAAATAAAAAAAATGAGCGACTCTATTGAAAATGTCTCGGGGAAAGTTGGAATTAGAGGGAGAAGGATGCTGAGCAGGCATAAAATAGCACTCGGAGGGGAGGCTCAGTCGTGGCGTTTGAGGAATTCAGTAATCCAATTACCACGTAGGGAACATGGAGCACTTAAGGGTACAGATGTTGCTGAACACTTCAAAGACAATGGGAGATCATAATGCTGATTTAAATGTGAGGTGTTTTCTGTGTTTGGGACATGGTCAAATGTTTCTACTTCCTTCGCTCTCAGGGGGGGGAAGGTCGATATTCTCTCTATTTGCTTATTTGAAGGACTACCCACTTCTCCACAGGGCGGAGGACTGAGTAAAACAACTTGCACTGAGCCTCCACCCATCCGTTTTTTTCCGCTTATCTGAGGTCGGGTCGCAGGGGCGGCAGCCTAAGCAGAAAAACCCAGACTTCTCTGACGGTGAAGCTTTACTATGGAACAGTATAACAGTATGGGGCGGTATAGCTCGGTTGGTAGAGCGGCCGTGCCGGCAACTTGAGGGTTGCAGGTTCGATTCCCGCTTCCGCCATCCTAGTCACTGCCGTTGTGTCCTTGGGCAAGGCACTTTACACACCTGCTCCCAGTGCCACCCACACTGGTTTATATGTAAAAAAATTGATATTGGGTTTCACTTTGTGAAGCGCTTTGAGTCACTAGAGAAAAAGCGCTATATAAATATAATTCACTTCACTTTACAACAGAGCGGTCAAGCGAACATGGCTCCCTACCACATGTCAACCGGCAGGTTTCGGTGAGAAAATGGTGGTAATAAGTCGGCTCTTACCGTAGACATGAGCGGAGAGCTTGTCAAAGAGGCAGCCACGGACTCCCTTGACTCCTCCCACCGGCCGCCCCCGACCGTCGGATGCTTCCAACTTGGAGGAAGCATCGCCTCGTCGAGAAACATGGCTTACCTCGGAGACACTGGCGGTCACCACACCCGTGGCCACACCCCTGTACAGGTAAGACCATATAATCTCACTAAAACACTAGTAACACAATAAGCAGATAAGGGATTTTCCATAATTATCCTAGTAAATTTGTCTAATAACATCTGATTCGCTCCCATTGTATAGTCTGTTTTTTTTCTTCTAGTCCTTCACTCTCACTTTCCATCTCGCTCAAATTAATGGTGAAATCGTCGCTTTCTCGGTCCGAATCGCTCTCGCTGCTGGTGGCCGTGATTGTAAACAATGTTCAGATGTGAGGCGCTCCACAACCCGTGACGTCACGCGCACATCGTCTGCTACTTCCGGTACAGGCAAGGCTTCTTTATTAGCGACCAAAAGTTGCGAACTTTATCGTCGATGTTCTCTACTAAATCCTTTCAGCAAAAATATGGCAATATCTGAATCGCTCTGCCGTCAAGTTTTTTTTTTTCTAGTCCCCCACTCTCACTTTCCTCATCCACGAATCTTTCATCCTCGGTCAAATTAATGGGGAAATCGTCGCTTTCTCGGTCCGAATCGCTCTCGCTGCTGGTGGCCGTGATTGTAAACAATGTTCAGATGTGAGGAGCTCCACATTGTCTGCTACTTCCGGTACAGGCAAGGCTTCTTTATTAGCGACCAAAAGTTGCAAACTTTATCGTCGATGTTCTCTACTGAATCCTTTCAGCAAAAATATGGCAATATCTGAATCACTCTGCCGTCAAGTTTTTTTTTTTCTAGTCCCCCACTCTCACTTTCCTCATCCACGAATCTTTCATCCTCGCTCAAATTAATGGGGAAATCGTCGCTTTCTCGGTCCGAATCGCTCTCGCTGCTGATGGCCATGATTGTAAACAATGTTCAGATGTGAGGCGCTCCACAACCCGTGACATCACGCGCACATCGTCTGCTACTTCCGATACAGGCAAGGCTTCTTTATTAGCGACCAAAAGTTGCGAACTTTATCGTCGATGTTCTCTACTAAATCCTTTCAGCAAAAATATGGCAATATCTGAATCGCTCTGCCGTCAAGTTTTTTTTTTTTCTAGTCCCTCACTCTCACTTTCCTCATCCACGAATCTTTCATCCTCGCTCCAATTAATGGGAAAATCGTTGCTTTCTCGGTCCGAATCGCTCTCGCTGCTGGTGGCCGTGATTGTAAACAATGTTCAGATGTGAGGAGCTCCACATCGTCTGCTACTTCCGGTACAGGCAAGGCTTCTTTATTAGCGACCAAAAGTTGCGAACGTTATCGTCGATGTTCTCTACTAAATCATTTCAGCAAAAATATGGCAATATCTGAATCGCTCTGCCGTCAAGTTTTTTTTTTCTAGTCCCTCACTCTGACTTTCCTCATCCACGAATCTTTCATCCTTGCTCATATTAATGGGAAAATCGTTGCTTTCTCGGTCCGAATTGCTTTTACAGCTGGTGGCCATGATTGTAAACAATGTTCAGATGTGAGGAGCTCCTCATTGTCTGCTACTTCCGGTACAGGCAAGGCTTCTTTATTAGCGACCAAAAGTTGCGAACTTTATCGTCGATGTTTTCTACTAAATCCTTTCAGCAAAAATGTGGCAATATCTGAATCGCTCTGCCGTCAAGTTTTTTGTTTTTTTCCTAGTCCCTCACTCTGACTTTCCTCATCCACGAATCTTTCATCCTCGCTCATATTACTGGGAAAATCGTCGCTTTCTCGGTCCGAATCGCTCTCGCTGCTGGTGGCCGTGATTGTAAACAATGTTCAGATGTGAGGAGCTCCACATTGTCTGCTACTTCCGGTACAGGCAAGGCTTTTTTATCAGCGACCAAAAGTTGCGAACTTTATCGTCGATGTTCTCTACTAAATCCTTTCAGCAAAAATGTTTTCTAATGACCGTAAGTCTTCAACTATACCAAGTATCTCAATGCTTGAAATCTGAGCTTTTGTATGATATTTTAGTGACTAGTGTCCTGATACCAATATTATTTCGATACTTTTCTAATTAAAGGGGACCGGAAAAAATTGCATTATTGGCTTTATATTAACAAAAAAATCTTACGGTGTGGCGGACCAGTACTTTTCAGAGGCGGTATGGTACCGAATATGATTCATTAGTATCGCGGTACTATACTAATACCCGTATACCGTACAACCCTACTAGTTACTATGGTGATCTACGTCACAGCAGCTCAGACAAGGCACCAAGCAGTGTGGGCGGGGAGCGTTTCCACAGACTGAAATGTGGGTGTCAGGGACAGATGCGGAAGGAGACTTTTACAAGAAAGTTCTAAAGCTTAGTGATACCATATTTCCTTCAATTGCCGCCGGGTATATAGTATGCACCTGCCTAGAATTACTGCCGGGTCAAACTCGTTTCGCTAAATATTATTTTTATTAGCACATGTCTAGAATTTCCGCAGCTGTTTCTAAAGGAAAGGGTGGTCGTAAACAGCTCTCGCCTTTGGTCACAAAACAGTCCAAAGAAAAGGTGCCTGGAGGGGGGTCAGGTCCTGCTTCCTCTCCACTTTGTAGATCTCGGGTCAAGACAAAATCTTTCTGTGGCTTACAATAGATCAAAGAAACGGACACCTTCATGGTGCTTCCCATCCCACATAGTGGAATTTTACAAGCCCTTTGATTGGTTAGATCAAAGACAGCTTTTGTCTGCTTGCCAGGAATTCATTGGAACACAAAGTTTTGAGATGAAGTGAAGTGAATTATATTTATATAGCGCTTTTCTCAAGTGACTCAAAGCGCTTTACATAGTGAAACCCAATATCTAAGTTACATTTAAACCAGTGTGGGTGCCACTGGGAGCAGGTGGGTAAAGTGTCTTGCCCGAGGACACAACGGCAGTGACTAGGATGGCACAAGCGGGAATCGAACCTGCAACCCTCAAGTTGCTGGCTCGGCCACTCTACCAACCGAGCTATGACTTAGATACAATTATTCTGACACTTACATTAATCAGAGATAGGCTTGGATTTAGAATGGTCAGATCGAGTCGTACGAGTAGACACGCTATGGATGGCTGGAAGACGGAACTTCTGGTTGTCTAAGCTCGGTCTAAACAAAAAGGGCACTGGAGCATCTGTGGTGAGCAAACAGGTCCAGAAGCTAGCGCCATAGCACAAACAATAACACACCTATTCAGTGTATTTGCTTGGTGTTTTTCGAAACTATTTGCACCATGGCCTTAAATTAGCTGTCAGGTTCAAAAACTGATGACATCTATTAAACAGACAAGAAGCAAGGAATTAAACAGAGACAGATTTCAATTTAGCTCATTTAGGAGAAACGTCTGGGCTTTACTCTTTGTACAGTCTTCCACCACGCTCAGACGAAAGGTCTCATGCTTCCAATTGTATTTGGACTTTCCCTGATTACATGGCAACAGCTGTTTCTAAAGGAAAGGGTGGTCGTAAACAGCGGTCGCCTTTGGTTACAAAACAGTTCGAATAAAAGGTGCCTGGAGGGGGGTCAGGTCCTGCTTCCTCTCCACTTTGTAGATCTCGGGTCAAGACAAAATCTTTCTGTGGCTTACAATAGATCAAAGAAACGGACACCTTCATGGTGCTTCCCATCCCACATAGTGGAATTTTACAAGTCCTTTGATTGGTAAGATCAAAGGCAGCTTTTGTCTGCTCGCCAGGAACTCATTGGAACACAAAGTTTTGTGATGACTTAGATACAATTATTCTGACAATTAATAAGAGATAGACCTGGATTTAGAATGGTCGGATCGAGTCGTACGAGTAGAAACGCTATGGATGGCTGGAAGACGGAACTTCCGGTTGTCTAAGCTCGGTCTAAACAAAAAGGGCACTGGAGCACCTGTGGTGAGCAAACAGGTCCAGAAGATAGCACAAAAAATAACACAACTATTCAGTGTCTTTGCTTGGTGTTTTTGGAAACTATTTGCACCGTGGCCGTCAGCGAAGAAAAATCCGTAAATTAGCCACACCGTTTGATGAATAAGCCGTGTGTCAGAATAATTGTATCTAAGTTATCACAAAATGTTACAGAGGACAAAAACTGTTTTTGATCCTACCAAGCAAAAGACTTGTAAAACTCCACTGTGTAGGATGGGGAGCGACATGAGGGTGTTGGTTTCTTTCTTCTATCGTAATCCGCAGGGAGATTTTATCTTGACCCAAGATCTACAAAGTGGAGAGGAGGCAGGGCCTGACCTCCCTCCAAGCACCTTTTCTGAACTGGGACGGCGTGGCACGGTTGGGAGAGTGGCCGTGTCAGCAACCTGAGGGTTCCTGGTCCGTTGTGTCCTTGAGCAAGACACTTGACCCTTGCTCCTGATAGGTCGTGGTTAGGGCTTTGCATGGCAGCTCCTGCCATCATTGTGTGGATGTGGGATGAATGTGGAAATCGTGTCAAAGCACTTTGATTACCTTGGAGGTAGAAAAGCGCTATACAAGTATAACCCACTGAACCCATTCACCGTTCTTTGAACTGTTTTACGACTTTTTCTTTTAACTTTTTTGTAACCAAAGGCGATAGCTGTTTACGACCCCCCTCCCTTAGAAACAGCTGTTGCCATGTAATCGGGGAAATGGTAAATGGTTGTACTTGTATAGCGCTTTTCTACCCCTTTTTAAGGAGCCCAAAGCGCTTTGACAGTATTTCCACGTTTACCCATTCACACACTGATAGTGGGAGCTGCCATGCAAGGCGCTAACCAGAACCCATCAGGAGCAAGGGTTAAGTGTTTTGCCCAAGGACACAACGGACGTGACTAAGATGGTAGAAGGTGGGGATTGAACCAGTAACCCTCAGTTTGCTGGCACAGCCACTCTACCAACTTCGCCACGCCGTCCCCATTCCGGGGAAAGTCCAAATAAAAGAGGAGACGTACAATCTTTTGTCAAAACGTGGGACGACACTGTAGAAAGGTACGGTGTCTACGCGTTTCTCCTCAATTGAGCTAAATTGAATTCTGTCTCTGTTTAATTCATTGCTTCTTGTCTTGTTTAATAAAAGTCAGTGTTTGAACCTGACACCGTTTGGCCAGCGACGGCGCGGTGTGTTGAGAATCCTCCCAGTCGACGGCCTGTGCCAATTTTCATTTAAAGGCCTACTGAAATGAGATTTTCTTATTCAAACGGGGATAGCAGGTCCATTCTATGTGTCATACTTGATCATTTTGCGATATTGCCATATTTTTGCTGAAAGGATTTAGTAGAGAACATCCACGATAAAGTTCGCAACTTTTGGTCGCCAATAAAAAAGCTTTGCCTGTACCGGAAGTAGCAGACGATGTGCGCGTGACGTCACGGGTTGTGGAGCTCCTCACATCTGAACATTGTTTACAATCATGGCCACCAGCAGCGAGAGCGATTCGGACCGAGAAAGCGACGATTTCACCATTAATTTGAGCGAGATGGAAAGTGAGAGTGAAGGACTAGAAGAAAAAAAAAGATTATACAGTAGGAGCGATTCAGATGTTATTAGACAAATTTACTCGGATAATTCTGGAAAATCCCTTATCTGCTTATTGTGTTACTAGTGTTTTAGTGATATTATATGGTTGTACCTGTACAACCTGAACGTCTGCCCCACACCTTTCTTCAGCACCAGTCGACGGGTGGTGGCGATGCCCATCTCTGCCCTTCGCAAGGAACCCTCTTCAAAACACAATCTTTCGAAATGATCGCTGCATACTACACTGTACTTTGTGTGTGTGGTCCAATCCAACCGTGTTCGCTTGACATCTCTGTTCCATAGTAAAGCTTCACCGTCATCTTTCGGGAATGTAAACAATGAAACACCGGCTGTGTTTGTGTTGCTAAAGGCGGCCGCAATACACCGCTTCCCACCTACAGCTTTCTTCTTTGACGTCTCCATTATTCCTTGAACGAATTGCAAAAGATTCAGCAACACAGTTGTCCAGAATATTGTGTAAATATGCGATGAAAACAGACGACTTATAGCTGTGAACGGTGCCCTTATCTGCTTATTGTGTTACTAGTGTTTTAGTGAGATAATATGGTTGTACCTGTACAACCTGAAGGTCGGCCCCGCGCCTTTCTTCAGCACCAGTCGACGGGTGGTGGCGATGCCCATCTCTGCCCTTCGTAAGGGACCCTCTTCGAAACACGACCTTTCGAAATGATCGCTGCATACTACACTGTACTTTGAGTGTGTGGTCCAATCCAACCGTGTTCGCTTGACATCTCTGTTCCATAGTAAAGCTTCACCGTCATCTTTCGGGAATGTAAACAATGAAACACCGGCTGTGTTTGTGTTGCTAAAGGCGGCCGCAATACACCGCTTCCCACCTACAGCTTTCTTCTTTGACGTCTCCATTATTCATTGAACAAATTGCAAAAGATTTAGCAACACAGATGTCTAGAATATTGTGGGAATATGTGATGAAAACAGACGACTTATAGCTGTGAACGGTGCCCTTATCTGCTTATTGTGTTACTAGTGTTTTAGTGAGATAATATGGTTGTACCTGTACAACCTGAAGGTCGGCCCCGCGCCTTTCTTCAGCACCAGTCGACGGGTGTTGGCGATGCCCATCTCTGCCCTTCGCAAGGAACCCTCTTCGAAACACGATCTTTCCAAATGATTGCTGCATAATACACTGTACTTTGTGTGTGTGGTCCAATCCAACCGTGTTCGCTTGACCGCTCAGTTCCATAGTAAAGCTTCACCGTCCTCTTTCGGGAATGTAAACAATGAAACACCGGCTGTGTTTGTGTTGCTAAAGGTGGCCGCAATACACCGCTTCCCACCTACACCTTTCTTCTTTGACGTCTCCATTATTCATTGAACAAATTGCAAAAGATTCAGCAACACAGATGTCCATAATACTGTGGAATTATGCGATGAAGAGAGACTACTTATAGCTGT
>NC_084631.1:36104753-36129810 GCF_033978795.1 Nerophis ophidion | reverse complement strand
CTTTGATACTTTACATTAGTTTTGGATGATACCAAACATTTAGGTATGGATCTGATACCAAGTAATTAAAGGATCGTACAATAAAATATAATACCTAATAAAAAAATAATAATATGGTTAAGAAATACTGATGTAAAGGGTATGTGTCACCCTCTTTTCTGTTACATGTTCTATCTACACTTCTGTTAAAATGTAATAATCACTTATTCTTCTCTTCTTTGATACTTTACATTAGTTTTAGAGGATACCACACATTTAGGTATGGATCTGATACCAAGTAGTTAAAAGATCATACAATAAAATACAATACCTAATAAACAAATAATAATATGGTTAAGAAATACTGATGTAAAGGGTAGGTGTCGCCCTGTTTTCTGTTTCAACATGTTCTATCTACACTTCTGTTAAAATGTAATAATCACTTATTCTTCTCTTCTTTGATACTTTACATTAGTTTTGGATGATACCACACATTTAGGTATGGATCCGATACCATGTAGTTACAGGATTATACAATAAAATACAATACTTAATAAACAAATAATAATATGGTTAAGAAATACTGATGTAAAGGGTAGGTGTCACCTTGTTTTCTGTTTTAACATGTTCTATCTACACTTCTGTTAAAATGTAATAATCACTTATTCTTCTCTTCTTTGATATTTTACATTATTAGTTTTGGATGATACTACACATTTAGGTATGGATCTGATACCAAGTAGTAAAAGGATCGTACAATAAAATATAGTACCTAATAAACAAATAATAATATGGTTAAGAAATACTGATGTAAAGGGTAGGTGTCACGCTCTTTTCTGTTTCAACATGTTCCATCTACACTTCTGTTAAAATGTAATAATCACTTATTCTTCTCTTCTTTGAGACTTGACATTAGTTTTGGATGATACCACACATTTAGGTATGGATCCGATACCAAGTAGTTAAAGGATCATACAATAAAATACAATATCTTATAAACAAATAATAATATGGTTAAGAAATACTGATGTAAAGGGTAGGTGTCGCCCCTTTTTCTGTTTCAACATGTTCTATCTACACTTCTGTTAAAATGTAATAATCACTTATTCTTCTCTTCTTTGATACTTTACATTATTTTTGGATGATACCACACATTTAGGTATGGATCTGATACCAAGTAGTTACAGGATCATACATTGGTCACATTCAAAAACCTCATGTGTCCAGGGACGTATTTACTGACTTCATGAACATTTTGTGATTTTTTTTCAAAAATGCTAAAACATATCGATTTAATCATAGTAGTATTGACTAGATGCGCTCTTGTACTTGGTATCATTACAGTGGATGTCAGGGGTAGAGCCACTCATGACATTTGTTTACATTGTATCCTCCTACGGTGTGTAGTGAAGCATGTTTAGCTATTCCTCGTCTTCCAGTGATAATGTACTTGTAAGAAACTTACTTTGTCGCCATGGGGGCGAGGACTGGTACTTTTTAGAGGCAGTATAGTACCAAATGTTATTAATTAGTATCACGGTGTATAAAGTTAAAGTACCCTATACTAGTACTGGTGTACTGTAGAACCCTAGTGTGGGCTATTGTTTTTAAGTCTGCATTTGATTGATTGATTCCGGCACACATTCTATCATCATGGAAAAATCGGGATTAAAAGACTCATTATGCAGTAACATATTGTGTCATTTATACACCTATTATTTTCTACACATTATGAGGGACAAACTGTAAAAATGGATTACTAATCTACTTGTCCATGTACAGTTAATATCTGCTTATTTTCTGTTTTAACATGTTCTATCTACACTTCTGTTAAAATGTAATAATCACTTATTCTTCTCTTCTTTGATACTTGACATTCGTTTTGGATGATACCACACATCTGGGTATCGATCCGATACCAAGTAGTTACAGGATCATACGTTGCTCATATTCAAAGTCCTCATGTGTCCAAGGACCCATTTCCTGGGTTTATAAATAATAGTAAAGATTGTGTGATAATAAAAAATATCGCTGTAATCATTGTATAGACTTTGTACGGACCTTGTATCCTCATTAGAGTGGTTATCAGGTGTGGATCCACCCATGGCATTTGTTTACATTCAGGAGCGCGAGCTTGCTGTTAGCGGTGAGCTAATGTATCCTCCTACCGTGTGTAGTGAAGCATGTTTAGCTATGCCTCGTCCTCCAGTGATAATAGAACTTGTAAGAAATGTACTTTATTTGTCTTAACAGCGGCGAGGATTAGTGATTTAAAAGGAGCTAAAACACTGCCGACTGCGAATGGACGTTCGCTGCTGAGGTGCTTAGGTACTTTATAGTTTCAACAGTATCCTTAGTTTTTAAACCAAAATGTGTCCATTGTTTTTGTCTCCTCGCTGCTCTTTTTTTTTTTTTTTTTTTTTACCAGCAACTACCACAACATCAAGTCGTTGTGTCCGTAACAAAAAAAAGTACAGGTACCCTTTTTAATTCATTATTTTTTTTAGTACCGGTTTACCGTACAAGTGTAAACGCCACTAATCTTTTTATTGCACGATTAACGCACATGGATCCTGACAATAGTGGCACGTTTATCTCCCGACAATCCATAGTGGTTCTAACATAATACTGAGAGTCCAGTCCATAGTGGTTCTAACATAATAGTGAGAGTCCAGTCCATAGTGGTTCTAACATAATAGTGAGAGTCCAGTCCATAGTGGTTCTAACATAATACTGAGAGTCCAGTCCATAGTGGTTCTAACATAATAGTGAGAGTCCAGTCCATAGTGGTTCTAACATAATAGTGAGAGTCCAGTCCATAGTGGTTCTAACATAATAGTGAGAGTCCAGTCCATAGTGGTTCTAACATAATAGTGAGAGTCCAGTCCATAGTGGTTCTAACATAATAGTGAGAGTCCAGTCCATAGTGGTTCTAACATAATAGTGAGAGTTCAGTCCATAGTGGTTCTAACATAATAGTGAGAGTTCAGTCCATAGTGGTTCTAACATAATAGTGAGAGTCCAGTCCATAGTGGTTCTAACATAATAGTGAGAGTCCAGTCCATAGTGGTTCTAACATAATAGTGAGAGTTCAGTCCATAGTGGTTCTAACATAATAGTGAGAGTCCAGTCCATAGTGGATCTAACATAATAGTTAGAGTCCAGTCCATAGTGGTTCTAACATAATAGTGAGAGTCCAGTCCATAGTGGATCTAACATAATAGAGAGAGTCCAGTCCATAGTGGATCTAACATAATAGTGGGAGAGTCCAGTCCATAGTGGATCTAACATAATAATAGTGAGAGTCCAGTCCATAGTGGATCTAACAAAATAGTGAGAGTCCAGTCCATAGTGGATCTAACATAATAGTGAGAGTCCAGTCCATAGTGGATCTAACATAATAGTGAGAGTCCAGTCCATAGTGATTCTAACATAATAGTGAGAGTCCAGTCCATAGTGGATCTAACATAATAGTGGGAGAGTCCAGTCCATAGTGGATCTAACAAAATAGTGAGAGTCCAGTCCATAGTGGATCTAACATAATAGTGGGAGAGTCCAGTCCATAGTGGATCTAACATAATAGTGAGAGTCCAGTCCATAGTGGATCTAACAAAATAGTGAGAGTCCAGTCCATAGTGGATCTAACATAATAGTGGGAGTGTCCAGTCCATAGTGGATCTAACATAATAGTGAGAGTCCAGTCCATAGTGGATTTAACATAATAGTGAGAGTCCAGTCCATAGTGGATCTAACATAATAGTAGGAGAGTCCAGTCCATAGTGGTTCTAACATAATAGTGAGAGTCCAGTCCATAGTGGATTTAACATAATAGTGAGAGTTCAGTCCATAGTGGTTCTAACATAATAGTGAGAGTCCAGTCCATAGTGGATCTAACATAATAGTGAGAGTCCAGTCCATAGTGGTTCTAACATAATAGTGAGAGTCCAGTCCATAGTGGATCTAACATAATAGTGAGAGTCCAGTCCACAGTGGATCTAACATAATAGTGTGAGAGTCCAGTCCATAGTGGATCTAACATAAAAGTAGGAGAGTCCAGTCCATAGTGGATCTAACATAGTAGTGAGAGTCCAGTCAATAGTGGATCCAACATAACAGTGAGAGTCCAGTCCATAGTGGATCTAACATAATAGTGAGTCCAGCTTTGTCCATGTGATGTCTTGAACCAGTATTCAGCTAGGTGTATATCACCCAGCCATTCCCTCCATCTCTCCGCTAGTTTATCATTTTTAATAATGTATTCATCAAAGGTAGTTCTTGACTTCCTCGCCCTGCTGTTTGTTTCCTACTTTTTCCTGCGGCCGCACTGGGGATGGAGCGGCGTGGATAGCAGGCGTTTCCCTCCGGGCCGCATCACTAAGTCAGCGGTCCGTTTGAGAAATGACGTGCCGGGCTGAGACTGACGCTATCCCGATAACAATGTGCGTCTGCGGCCAGTCAATAGGAGCCAATACCCGAGGAAAGAAAAAGGAGAAGCTGGGAAGTGGTGGAGCAGCGGTAATGAGGTCATAACCTCATACATATTGAACATTGCAGGATTTTTACCCCCAGCAGCTGCTTTTTTTTTTAATTTTTATTTTTTATTTTAGAGTATCCTTGACCCCGTGTGGACACCCTTTGCCCCCCATGCTTATCCCAAGTTCCTCCGGGTTCAAATGAAGTCGGGTGTTGTTGTTTGGGGCGGGTGCTTTATGGGAAGCATTGATCGCGAGGGAGGGGGCGCGCATTGATGAGCCGAGGCAGGATGTAGTGGCGACCCAGGGGGAATCACAACATACTCGGGTCTGATCTCCTGCAAAGCTGTTTTGGAAGCCGGCGCTGTCCGTCCTGATAAATGCACTCCATCGCTCTCCGCCTGCCTCGCGCTCCTCCGCTCGCTCTTTCGCCGCCTTTTCTGGGGCCTGATGAATGCAAAGAGAATCAATAAATCTATTCCCCTGCTGGATACCTGATAAAATTTACAAGGACAAGCTTAATAAATTACTAATGGGGTGGCCAATTAGTTTGTGTGCAGGTCCGTGGAGAGGTGGTGTGTGTGTGTGTGTGTGTGTGTGTATGTGTGTGTGTGTGTGTGTGCCTCGCTTTGATTGCAAACTTCTGCCTGGTCATTTGTATGTCCACACATGTCCTCTCTACTCTCACTCACTTTTCCAGACCTGGACTCCACTTTTATGCCCATTTGTTGCTGCAACTCTTGCTCCATGCGGTATGTTTCCAACCAGGCTTGCACAGTATACTAATATAGTACCGTGATACTAATGAGGCATATTCGGTACTATACCGCCTCTAAAAAGTACCGGTTTACCACTCTCTTCCCTTTTTTTGTTTTAACAGGCAAAGGAGCATGTTCGGCAGGGCGCGCGCACAAATTACTTGGTAGAGTGGCCGTGCCGGCAACTTGAGGGTTGCAGGTTCGATTCCCGCTGGTGCCATCCTAGTTACTGCCGTTGTGTCCTTGGGCAAGACACTTTACCCCACCTGCTCCCAATGCCACCCACACTGGTTTAAATGTAACTTAGATATTGGGTTTCACTATGTAAAAGCGCTTTGAGTCACTTGAGAAAAGCGCTATATAAATATAATTCACTTCACTTCACTTACAAGCAGACACAGTGTGTGGACAGAAAAGGGAGAATGGACGCATTTTGGTGTAAAAAAGTAAAGATAAAGGTTTCTTCCAAGTAGCATTATCACTGGAGGACGAGGAATAGGGAAACATACTTCACTACACGCTGGAGGAGGATACAATAGTGAAGTGAAGTGAAGAGAATTTCTCTAGTTACTCAAAGCTCTTTACATAGTGAAACACAATATCTATCAGTATCTAGCTCACCGGCGTCACAATGTAAACAAACGCCATGGGTGGATCGACACCTGACATAGTACCGCAATACTAATGAATCGTATTCGGTACTATACCGCTTTTAAAAAGTAAGGAAACCCACCCCCCTACCCTTCCGTCGTCGTCAGAAATGTCACGTCAGGACATTTCTGGTTTTGCCAGAAGAGGAGCATGTTCAGCAGCGCACACACACAGAGTACTTACAAGCAGACATGGTGTGTAGACAGAAAAGGGAGAATGGACGCATTTTGGTGTAAAAAGTAAAGATAGAGGTTTCTTCCAAGTAGCATTATCACTGGAGGACGAGGAATAGCGAAACATGCTTCACTACACGCTGGAGGAGGATACAATAGTGAAGTGAAGATAATTTCTCTAGTGACTCAAAGCTCTTTACATAGTGAAACACAATATCTATCAGTATCTAGCTCACCGGCGTCACAATGTAAACAAACGCCATGGGTGGATCGACACCTGACATAGTACCGCAATACTAATGAATCATATTCAGTACTATACCGCTTTTAAAAAGTAACAAAACCCACCCCCCTGCCCCTCCGCCATCATCAGAAATGTCACGTCATGACATTTTTGGTTCTGCCAGAAGAGGAGCATGTTCGGCAGCACGCACACACAGAGTACTTACAAGCAGACACAGCGTGTAGACAGAAAAGGGAGAAATATTGCCAAAACATTGGTACCCTTTTTCCAACTGGGTTCATCACAGTAGTCGTGCACTAGAACAGCGGTCTCCAACCGATTGGCACCGGGCCGCACAAGAAATAAATTAAAAAATAATAAAAAAATGTTCTAGTTTTTTTTAAATTATTAAATCAACATAAAAACACAATATATACATTATATATCAATATAGATCAATACAGTCTGCAGGGATACAGTCCGTAAGCACACATGATTGTATTACTTTATGAATTTTTTTTTTTTTAAATATTTTTTGTTATTATTAAATCAACACAAAAATCACAATATATCCATTATATATCAATATAGATCAATACAGTCTGCAGGGATACAGTCCATAAGCACACATGATTCTATTTCTTTACGGAAAAAAATGTCAAATAAAAATGTTTTTTTTTAATTAATAAATCAACATAAAAATCACAATATATCCATTATATAGCAATATAGATCAATACAGTCTGCAGGGATACAGTCCGTAAGCACACATGATTGTATTTCTTTATGAATTTTTTTTTTTTTTAATATTTTTTGTTATTATTAAATCAACACAAAAATCACAATATATCCATTATATATCAATATAGATCAATCCAGTCTGCAGGGATACAGTCCGTAAGCACACATGATTGTATTTCTATATGAAAAAGAAAAAAAAAATGTTTGTTTTTAATTTTGGTATTATTAAATCAACATAAAAAACAATATATACTTTGTATCAATATAGATCAATACAGTCTACAGGGATACAGTCCGTAAGCACACATGATTGGATTTCTTTATGGGGGGGAAAAAAATATATATATATATAAAATGTTTTTTATTATTAAATCAACATAAAAAATACAATATATACATTATATATCGATATAGATCAATACAGTCTGCAGGGATACAGTCTGTAAGCACACATGATTGTATTTCTTTATGAAAAAAAACAAGAAAACAAGCCCTCCCCTCGGTCCGTGGGACAAATTTTCAAGCGTTGACCGGTCCGCAGCTACAAAAAGGTTGGCGACCACTGCACTAGAGACTTTTTCTGCCCCACTGTGAAATAAATCCGCTTAATTTTGCATCTTTTTTTCAGAAAAATCCGATCTCATCACAATTAAAAGGGTTGCGGTACGAAGCTGGCTTCTTCCAGCCAAATAAAAAGTTTGCAAATGGAGGGGTTCGTGATTCGGGTTCTGCTGTATTGGAATGTCTTGGTACAGTTTGTCTGGCGGGGCAAGTAAAAAAAATCCCCCAGGGCTTGAAAATGAGTATTTGTTAACGAGCGTGAATAGTTGCCATGTTTGTGTGAAGACCCGACAATGTGATGTCATTGGCTTTTTCCAAAGGTTCCGAGAGACGTTCTCCTCAAAGGCAGACAAGGCTGTAATTATCCTGCATTTGCATGATAAGTGTGTGTGCCTGTGTCCTCGTATGTAAGTATATATGTATGTACGCATGTATGTATGCATGAGTGCTTAAATGCACATTAGCCCCAGTCTGGCACGGGCGCTCGCCTTTTATCTCGCCGTGAAAGACGGCAAAGAGGCCTTTTACGTATTTATTTATTTATTTTCCGGGTCCCCCGTCTCTTTGCTCTCCATGCGAGTGTTCGTCATTAGCCGCTGTCAGGCGGAGAGCTTTGAAGTGGAGTCAGGGGCCCCCGCTCGCCATGCCAGATCCTTACAGTATGACACTTGGCTGCTGTTTGTCTTTTTTTTTCTGCTCGCATTCGCCGCGTCCTCTCATCAGCATCGTGTGTATGCACCGCACTTTAAGGCAGGGATGCCCAAAGTGGGGCCCGCGGGCCAAATTTGGTTCGTAGCGTCACATTGTTGGGCCCCCCAAAGGGTGGCTACCGCTTTGAACACATATTCATACTAAAATGTAAAAGGCCAAGGCACATTTTTTTGCGTTGAAAAAATGTGGAGGCACACCACCAGCAGAAATCATTAAAAAAACGACAGTAAAAAGTCGTCGTCGCTATTGTTGGATATGACTTTAAAGCATAAGCAAGCATGCATGACTATAGCTCTTGTCTCAAAGTAGGTGTACTGTCACCACCTGTCAGATCACACCCTGACTTATTTGCACTTTTTTGCTGTTTTCCTGTGTGTAGTATTTTACTTCCTATTTTGGTGGCTTTTTCTCTTTTTTTGGTATTTTCCTGTAGCTGTTTTATGTCTTTGTTCAACGCGATTTCCCGCATCTACTTTTTTTTTTAGCAATTAAGACTATTTAAGTTATTGCCATCCCTCTTTGTGGGGACATTGTTGACTGTCATGTCATGTTCGGATGTACTTTGTGGACGCCGTCTTTGCTCCACAGTAAATATTTGCTGTCGTCCAGCATTCTGTTTTGGTTTAATCTGTAGCCAGTTCAGTTTTAGTTTGGTTCTGCATATAATAATAATAATAATAATAATAATAGATTTTATTTGTAAAAAGCACTTTACGTTGAGCAAACAACCTCAAAGTGCCATAGTGTAAAAAATAGTAATAATAAAAATAAATAAAATATACAACTAAAAACAACCCAAAGGCTACAACCAGCATGCATGTTTGTAGAAAGGCTTTTTTTAAAAAGATGGGTTTTTAAGCCTTTTTTAAAAGCATCCACAGTCTGAGGTACCCTCAGGTGGTCAGGGAGAGCGTTCCACAGACTGGGAGCAGCGGAGCTGAAAGCCCGGTCTCCCATTGTTCGAAGCTTTGTCCGTGGAGGTTGGAGGAGGTTAGCCTGTATGGAGTGGAGGTGTCGTGTGGAGGATTTGGGGGTGAGCAGTTCCTTGAGGTAGAGGGGGGCATTTCCATGGAGGCACTGGTGAATTAGTAGGGAAATTTTGAATTCAATCCTGAATGGAACAGGAAGCCAGTGAAGGGATTTGAGAGTTGGTGTGATGTGGTCATGTTTCCGCACTCTCATCAGGATCCTCGCAGCACTATTTTTTATCCTTATATCCTTCCCTAAGCTTCAATGCCTTTTTGGTTTAAGCATTAGATACTGTTGCGTTTGGACCAGATGTTCCTCCGAGGGAATTTAAGTTGCTGGTCAATCCCAAATTCTTTTGATTTGATTAGATTAGATTGGATAGTACTTTATTTATTCCGTCAGGAGAGTTCCTTCAGGAAAATTAAAATTTTCAGCACAATCCCATTCAAGTTCAGACAAACATTACAGGGATGACACATAAGCTTATTCAAAATGATAACCCAGAACAGAATAGGTATTTTACAATTTATTCCAAAGCTTTGGAGAGACCAACCTAAAAAACAACACATTCAATTCGCGTCGCCTGAGTTGATCTGAAAACACTACCGACGTCTTGTCTTTTTCAATACGCCACTAGCATCACCCCCCACCTTTCAGAGCGAATCCACATACCTTTTTTCTTCAGTTGTTGACTACATCGAGATAGGAAAAAGGAGTGTTGCTACTCCTGCATTCCAAGCTCAAGGCAGTCCACAGTGTACCATCGGTCATGAGATAAAGAAAAGATAAAAAGAGTACAAGATGGAACATTAGCTATTTGGAATATGACTAAAGAAAAGAAATAACTTTTAAATATGGATATGTATACATCTATCTCCGTCAATACCTTTTTACCTGCACACTGCCTCCCGCTGTTTCCGACATCTACAAAGCAATTAGCTACCAGCTGCCACCTACTGATATGGAAGAGTATTACACGGTTACTCAGCCGAGCTCTAGACAGCACCGACACTCAACAACACATCATTTGCAGACTATAATTACTGCTTTGCAAGAAATATTTTTAACCCAAATAGGTGAAATGATATCATCTCACACGGCACACCAGACTGTATCTGACGGCACTCTAGTGGTTGAAAAACACTGCTCCATACGACTTTATTTGTATGGCGCTATGAGACTAAATTTGTCTCTCGTGGTGTTTGCGTGGTAAAAATCGCTGCTTGGCCTCCGGACCATTGGCACATTTTCTGTTAAAGGTTCGGGCCCCTCATCAGCTGGCTTAGACGTGCATCGGTAACCTTGCCGTTTGCAATAATACCTGTTTTCTCTCCTCATAATGACATCGAGCTGGAGGTACGGCGTGTTTCCCACAGACGCGAATGCTGTTGTCATGCTTGACCGACTCCGCTGATAGAAAAGGTGCAGAAAGATAGCAGGAAACCAAACGGGGTAAAGGAGTGGGGCGAATGTCCTTTGTATGCCTGCAATGTTCATGCGCCGCTAAGCAGGCCCCAAAGCAGGCAGACGGTGAAACATTTTTGCATGCGTGCGACCTCCCAAGGCCTCATTAGCTGTGCAATAAGTGTCAGGCGTGCAGCGGCCACAGCTCATCTGGTGTGGCGTTCAGGTGCACTGTGTAGCAGTTTATCTTGTCAATTATGGATCCTGTTTTTCAGGTCTCCATGACCACTTTTACACCTAGAGCGGATTTTTTGGGTTACATTTTTTTTTTCCATCTGACTGTTGAGACTGCAAGTCCAGTGTGGTCTTTAAAGGGGAACATTATCACCAAACCTATGCAAGCGTCAATATATACCTTGATGTTGCAGAAAAAAGACCATGTACTTTTTTTAACCGATTTCCGAACTCTAAATGGGTGAATTTTGGCGAGTTAAACGCCTTTCTGTTTATCGGTCATGTGGTGATGACGTCAGAACGTGACGTCTCCGAGGTAATACACCCGCCATTTTCATTTTCAACACATTACAAACGCCGGGTCTCAGCTCTGTTATTTTCCGTTTTTTCGACTATTTTTTGGAACTTTGGAGACATCATGCCTCGTGGGTGTGTTGTCGGAGGGTGTAACAACACTAACTGGGAGGGATTCAAGTTGCACCACTGGCAAGAAATCTGCCGCCAGACCCCCAGTGTCTTCACATTTGACCGGCGATGCTAAGACAGACATGGCACAGAGATGTATGGATAACCTGCAGATGGATTTGCAACGATTAAGTCAACGAAATCACAAAGGTGAGTTTTGTTGATGTTGTTGACTTATGTGCTAATCAGACATATTTGGTCACGGCATGACTGCCAGCTAATCGATGCTAACATGCTATGCTAATTGATGCTAACATGCTATTTACGCTAGCTGTTTGTACATTTGAAACTAGATACCCACATTTAATGCGAAACAAACACTTACCAATCGACGGATTTAAGTTGCTCCAGTGTCACAAGATGCGAAAGTCCTGATCGTTTGGTCTGCAAATTTTACCGGCGATGCTAAGACAGACATGGCACAGAGATGTATGGATAACTTGCAGATGCATTTGCAACGATTATGTCAACAAAATCACAAAGGTGAATTTTGTTGATGCTGTTGACTTATGTGCTAATCAGACATATTTGGTCACGGCATGACTGCCAGCTAATCGATGCTAACATGCTATTAACGCTAGCTGTTTGTACATTTGAAACGAGATACCCACATTTAATGCGAAACAAACACTTACCAATCGACGGATTTAAGTTGCTCCAGTGTCACAATATGCGAAAGTCCTGATCGTTTGGTCTGCACATTTTACCGGCGATGCTAAGACAGACATGGCACAGAGATGTATGGATAACCTGCAGATGCATTTGCAATGATTTAAGTCAACGAAATCACAAAGGTGAGTTTTGTTGATGTTGTTGACTTATGGGCTAATCAGACATATTTGGTCACGGCATGACTGCCAGCTAATCGATGCTAACATCCTACGCTAATCGATGCTAACATGCTATTTACGCTAGCTGTTTGTACATTTGAAACTAGATACCCACATTTAATGCGAAACAAACACTTACCAATCGACAGATTTAAGTTGCTCCAGTGTCACAAGATGCGAAAGTCCTGATCGTTTGGTCCGTACATTTTACCGGCGATGCTAATAAGGTAGACATGCTATGGGCCACTTCATTAGGTACACCCACGCTATGGCCGAATAGCGTCAATAGCTATTCGCTCAATAGCTTTAATTTCTTCTTCAATTTCGTTTTCGCTATCTGCCTCCATACTCCGACCATCTGTTTCAATACATGCGTAATCTGTTGAATCGCTTAAGCCGCTGAAATCCGAGTCTGAGTCCGAGCTAATGTCGCTATATCTTGCTGTGCTATCCGCCATGTTGTTTACATTGTGCAGCACTGTATGACGTCACAGGGAAATGGATAGTGGTTTCGAAGACAGCGAAAATAAGGCACTTTAAAGCTTTATTTAGGGATATTCCGGGACCGGTAAAATTTTGAAAAAAACTTCAAAAAATGCAACAAGCCACTGAGAACTGATTTTTATTGTTTTTAACCCTTTTAAAATTGTGATAATGTTCCCCTTTTAAAGTACAAGTGACGACACGCACGCTAAATCAGGTTGTTTGCCCTCAAGTGACACAGATCAGAATTTTTACAGCAGTATAAACGCTCCAAAGATTGTTAGGCGTCAGATCCAGGCCACATCAGGAGGTAGTCCGAAACCCATTGGAATCCGGTCTTTCCACATCACTGGAGTATGTGGGGAGAGACACTGTCCACCAGTGGAAGTGGATACTTCATCACCACGTCCGGTTTCATTGAGCAAAGTCTTTTTTTCCGGCGGACACGTTTCCGATGCATCACTAGTCAACAGTGCAGAAATAATGGCCGATATGTTATATATGAATATATATTTTGATTCCGAAGACATAGCGAATGTTGAAAAAACGGAATAGAAGATCGGACATATTTGTTCATATGTTACGTACAAACCCCCTTTCCATATGAGTTGGGAAATTGTGTTAGATGTAAATATAAACGGAATACAATGATTTGCAAATCCTTTTCAACCCATATTCAGTTGAATATGCTACAAAGACAACATATTTGATGTTCAAACTCATTAACCTTATTTTTTTTGCAAATAATAATTAACTTAGAATTTCATGGCTGCAACACGTGCCAAAGTAGTTGGGAAAGGGCATGTTCACCACTGTGTTACATCCCCCTTTCTTTTAACAACATTCTATAAATGTTTGGGAACTGAAGAAAGTAATTGTTGAAGCTTTGAAAGTGGAATTCTTTCCCATTCTTGTTTTATGTAGAGCTTCAGTCGTTCAACAGTCCGGGGTCTCCACTGTCGTATTTTACGCTTCATAATGCGCCACCCAGGTCTGGACTGCAGGCAGGCCAGGAAAGTACCTGAACTCTTTTTCTACGAAGCCACGCTGTTGCAACACGTGCTGAATGTGGCTTGGCATTGTCTTGCTGAAATAAGCAGGGGCGTCCATGAAAAAGACGGCGCTTAGATGGCAGCATATGTTGTTCCAAAACCTGTATGTACCTTTCAGCATTAATGGTGCCTTCACAGATGTGTAAGTTACCCGTACCTTGGGCACTAATGCACCCCCGTACCATCACAGATGCTGGCTTTTGAACTTTGTGTCGATTACAGTCTGGATGGTTCGCTTCCCCTTTGGTCCGGGTGACACGATGTCAAATATTTCCGAAATAATTTCAAATGTGGACTCGTCAGACCACAGAACACTTTTCCACTTTGCATCAGTCCATCTTGGATGATCTTGGGCCCAGAGAAGCCGGCGCCATTTCTGGATGTTGTTGACAAATGGTTTCGCTTTGCATAGTAGAGCTTTAACCTGCACTTACAGATGTGGCGACAAACTGTATTTAGTGACAGTGGTTTTCTGAAGAGTTCCTGAGCCCATGTGGTGATATCCTTTAGAGATTGATGTCGGTTTTTTGATACAGTGCCGTCTGAGGGATCGAAGGTCACAGTCATTCAATGTTGGTTTCCGGCCATGCCGCTTACGTGGTGATTTCTCCAGATTCTCTGAACCTTTTGATGATATTATGGAGCGTAGATGTTGAAATCCCTAAATTTCTTGCAATTGCACTTTGAGAAACGTTGTTCCTAAACTGTTTGACTATTTGCTCACGCAGTTGTGGACAAAGAGGTGTACCTCGCCCCATCCTTTCTTGTGAATGACTCATCATTTTTTGGGAAGCTGTTTTTATATTGCACCAACGATATTATCGGCCGATAAATGCTTTAAAATGTAATATCGGAAATTATCGGTATCTGTTTGAAAATGATCGGTTTTAAACAATTAAAATGTATGACTTTTTAAAACTCCGCTGTGTACACGGACGTAGGGAGAAGTTCGGAGCGCAAATAAACCTTAAAGGCACTTCCTTTGTGTGCCGGCCCAATCACATATTAGACTTAGACTTCCTTTCTATTGTCATTCAAATTTGAACTTTACAGCACAGATAAGAACGAAATTTCGTTACATAAGCTAATGGTAGTGCTGGACAAAAAAAGCAATAAGGTGCATATATGATTAAATATATATATATATATATATATATATATATATATATATATATATATATATAAAACTAATAAATATATATACATTTATATAAATAAATAAATTAGTGTACGGATAAATAAATTACACTTTTTCACATGCGTCCACATTTATGGATGTATGTTATATTGCCTTTTTTATTCCAGCGAGTTAATCCATTTTGGGGAGAGTTGAGGGGATAATTTAATTATGATGCGTTCAATAGTCTTACGGCCTGAGGGAAGAAGCTGTTGCATAACCTGGAGGTTCTGCTTCGGAGGCTGCGGAACCTCTGTCTAGAGTCCAGCAGTGAAAACAGTCTTTGGTGGGGGTAGGAGGAGTCTTTGCAGATTTTCTGAGCCCTGGTCAGGCAGCGGCTTTTTGCGATCTCCTGGATAGGAGGAAGAGGAGTCCTGATGATCTTTTCTGCCGTCCTCACCACTCTCTGGAGAGACTTCCAGTCTGAGGCATTGCAGGCTCCAGTCCAGACAGAACTATATCTATATCTACATCTATATCTGTTCTGTCTCCCTGTAATGTTTGTCTGATCTTGAATGGGATTGTGCTGAAAATTTTAATTTTCCTGAAGGAACTAGCCTGACGGAATAAATAAAGTACTATCTAATGTAATCTAATCTATCTAAATATCTAACTATATCTTGAATATTTACGGCTTTTCACACACACAAATGAATGCAAAACATACTTGGTCAACAGACATACAGGTCACACTGAGGGTGGCTGTGTAAACAACTTTAACACTGTTACAAAGATGCGCCACACTGTGAATCCACACCAAACAAGAATGACAAACACATTTCGGGAGAACATCCGCACCGTAACACAACATGAACATTTATTACATTTATTATATTTGCATCCATCGGGGTATCAAAACAAAATTATGCGTAATAATGTGTTAATTCCACAACTGTATCGGTAGTTAAGAGTTGGACAATATCGGATATCGGCAAAAAAGCCATTATCGGACATCTCTAGAAATCATCATCATCATCATAAATAAAAATAAAAGTATTTTTTTATTTACTTTCCATAATTCACTGAATACTGTGCTCTTTCCAGTGTTCTTAGCGTAGAGTTTTTTATCCAATCAGAATTCAACTCGCTTACGTTGCCATGCTGTATCAAATCTGCCTTCAGAATCAACAATGTCTGTGCTCTGTAAGTGAACGGGCACATACATCCATCCATCCATTTTTTACCGCTTATTCCCTTTTGGGGCCACGGGGGGCGCTGGCGCCTATCTCAGCTACAATCGGGCGGAAGGCGGGGTACACCCTGGACAAGTCGCCACCTCATCGCAGGGCCAACACAGATAGACAGACAACATTCACACTCACATTCACACACTACATACAGTTTATAGATAATCGTGATAGCCAATCAGATCACAAGTTGTTGTCAGTAAGGCCTTCTAGCTGGCCTCAAGCTCTGGTTGGATACTCACTCGGCAGTCCCAAGTGAGTATCCAACCACAAGTTGCAAAAACAGGAATTGGCACCAGAGCCATAGAAAACCACAGAAAAGTCACCGGTACAATAACCAGCAAGATAAAGTGTTTGTCTGACACCTAGTAGTCTGCTTTGGACAGAAGACTACGAGCGGTACCACTGGCTTATACCACGTCAAAAGGGTTCTACAAATTGTCAGTTCAAATATTTTATATCTTTATTTTTTGTCATGTTTCATTTGTTTTGTATAATTATTTAAAATTTGACGGTATCACGTAAGATATGTTTTAATAGCTGAAGCAGGTTTATTAAATGTTAAATGCAGCAACAACAAAAAAACCCTTTAGTTCACTGTTGAGGTGCTTCAATGCTCAGTAGTGTGTTTGTGTATAGTATCTCCAGCCGGGTCCATGTGGTAACATCAAGGATGGTATTTTGAGAGGTGAAGTGGGACTAAATAGGATATCACTGATGGCCTAGGTGAGAAATGCATGGCTATTGTCTGTGTTGCCTCAGCCCTAAAAATCATTAGCTACTATATATAGTGTAGTATATTTGGGAGGTTTCTAAATTTTGTGGGTGTTAAGTAGAGGCAACACACACATAAGCGTGGATCTACAGGAAAAAACATACGCGATGTACTCAACATTAAAGCAAATATGCCACATATGGTATAAATTTGTGTGTATATATATGTATATATATATATATATATATGTGTGTGTGTTTAAATGTGTATATATATATGTGTATACATATATATTTGTGTATATATATATATGTGTGTGTGTGTGTGTGTGTATTATGTGTGTGTATATTTACATATATGTGTATATACTGTATGTATGTACGTACAGTATGTATGTATGTATGTATATATATATATATATATATATATATATATATATATATATATATATATATATATATATATGATAAATGGGTTGTACTTGTATAACGCTTTTATACATTCAAGGTTCTCAAAGCGCTTTAACACTATTTCCACATTTACCCTTTCACACACACTGATGGAGGGAGCTGCCATGCAAGGCGCTAACCAGCACCCATCAGGAGCAAGGGTGAAGTGTCTAACTCAGGACACAACGGACGTGATGAAGTTGGTACTAGGTGGGGATTGAACCAGCTACCCTTTGGTTGCGCATATATATGTATATATGTATGCATATATATAAATGTATATATGTACGCATGTATGTGTGTGTGTGTGTGTATATATATATATATATATATACACACATACATGCGTACATATATATATCATATGTGTATGCATATATATCATGTGTATGCATATATATGTATATATGTATGCATATATATCATATATGTATATGCATATAAGTATATGTGTATGTATATATGAATGTGTACATGTATATATGAATGTGTATATGTATGTATATATATATGTATGTGTATATGTGTGTGTATGTATATATGTATGTATATATATGTATGTTTGTATATATACAGTGGGGCAAAAAAGTATTTAGTCAGCCACCGATTGTGCAAGTTCTCTCCACTCAAAAAATTCTATTTTGGTTTCATCTGACCACATGACATTCTCCCAATCCTCTGCTGTATCATCCATGTATCCATTTTGGTATAAACTCAACTCGTTGTGTTTGGAGGAAGAAGAATACCGAGTTGCATCCCAAGAACACCACACCTACTGTGAAGCATGGGGGTGGAAACATCATGCTTTGGGGCTGTTTTTCTGCTCAGGGGACAGGACGATTGATCCGTGTTAAGGAAAGGATGAATGGGGCCATGTATCGTGGGATTTTGAACCAAAACCTCCTTCCATCAGTGAGAGCTTTGAATGGTTGACCAAATACTTATTTTCCACCATAATTTACAAATATTTTTTTAAAAATTCCTACAATGTAAATTCCTGGATTTTTTTCTCACATTCTGTCTCTCACAGTTGAATTGTACCTACGATGTATATATGCATGTATATATATATATATTTATATATATATATGTATGTATGTATGTATGTATGTATGTATGTATGTGTCTGTATGTATGTATGTGTATATGAACAAAATATTTCTCTGTAAATAACTCATGTCACAATGTATGTATCTGCAGCTTATAGTTCGGTGCAGCTAAATCATGGAAACCTTTTTTTTTTATTCTAAAGTTTAGTGCGTAAAATACGGTATGTTTTCGACGCTCGATGTGCGGGTCACATGTTGCATCAGATCAATGGTAAAGCTCATTCTCAGTCACCAGCACCATGGCGCCATTACCACTGACAGCCTTAATAACCTAATAAGAGCAGAGCCGATTAATAAAGCATACTGTAAATGATTACCTCCATCATTAATCCATCCCACGGCTATTTCAAGCCGCGCAAATGAACAATTTGGAGGTGAGGTTTCACGTGTTAATGGCCGGCGTGAACACACTGGAAGTACATGAGAGTTGCACACCTGTGATTCATGGCCCTGACAGAAATAGTCGTCAGGACGCCGATGCTCACCTGCCAAAGACAAGGGAAAAGCCGTCCAAATGAAATATTTGCCCGCAAATCCGTGCAACTCCCCGGCAGCGGATTTCACACGAGTCCCGCTCGCTTATTAGCTGTGTTGTGAGCAGATCGCAACGTGTCCAGCGCTTCCATGCGGGGAGTGTTTCCACACGCGGCACACGGCCTCTTCTTGGAGGTGCCTGTTAGAGTGCGGACGATGACAGAGGCGATTCAGACTTTATAAATAATAATACCACTTGATGAATATTGCATTTCCATTCCTGCAGCTCGACTTTTCATTTTTGTTTATACCACCACTGGAAGTCTGCGGCAATACCAGTCTGACTCCATTACAGCGTCCACCCCCGGCATACCAAACACGCCATGTAGTGCTGCCCGATATGGCCTTTTATTAATATCGCAATATCTTTAGGCCATGTCACGACACACCATGACAGACGGCAGCTTTATTGTTGTCCATTCTTAACATGTACAAGACACATAAGAACTGAAATGACATTTTCGGCACAGTCCCACTAAGAGCAGACAGACGTTACAAGGGGACAAGACGGGACCGCCAAAGGATCAGCCACTTATGGCGCTCCTTAATTTGTTTCAGCTGTGCTGCTAATACTGGATGTTCTGCCTGTGTGGGAGCCTTTTCTGTCAAAAAACACAGAATAAATTATCACCTCCAACAGATTATTACCGAGGAAGGTGTTGTTTCTGCGAGTGGGAACATGTGACTGTTACTTCTGTTGACCACTTTTTCTATTTGTGTCTCTGGATGTGTCTATTGTTGATGACATCACTACAGCAGCATCACTTATATGTCTATTGTTGATGACATCACTGCAGCAGCACTTATGTCTATTGTTGATGACATCACTGCAGCAGCATCACTTATGTCTATTGTTGATGACATCACTGCAGCAACAGCGCTTATGTCTATTGTTGATGACATCACTGCAGCAGCAGCACTTATATGTCTATTGTTGATGACATCACTGCAGCAGCAGCACTTATGTCTATTGTTGATGACATCACTGCAGCAGCATCACTTATGTCTATTGTTGATGACATCACTGCAGCAACAGCGCTTATGTCTATTGTTGATGACATCACTACAGCAGCAGCGGCACTTATGTCTATTGTTGATGACATCACTACAGCAGCAGCAGCGCTTATATGACTATTGTTGATGACATTACTGCAGCAGCAGCACTTATATGTCTATTGTTGATGACATCACTGCAGCAGCACTTATGTCTATTGTTGATGACATCACTACAGCAGCATCACTTATATGTCTATTGTTGATGATATCACTACAGCAGCAGCGGCACTTATATTTCTATTGTTGATGACATCACTGCAGCAGCAGCAGCACTTATGTCTATTGTTGATGACATCACTGCAGCAGCAGCACTTATATGTCTATTGTTGATGACATCACTGCAGCAGCATCACTTATGTCTATTGTTGATGACATCACTGCAGCAACAGCGCTTATGTCTATTGTTGATGACATCACTACAGCAGCATCACTTATGTCTATTGCTGATGACATCACTACAGCAGCAGCTGCACTTATATGTCTATTGTTGATGACATCACTACAGCAGCAGCAGAGCTTATATGACTATTGTTGATGACATTACTGCAGCAGCAGCACTTATATGTCTATTGTTGATGACATCACTGCAGCAGCACTTATGTCTATTGTTGATGACATCACTGCAGCAGCAGCACTTATGTCTATTGTTGATGACATCACTGCAGCAGCACTTATGTCTATTGTTGATGACATCACTGCAGCAGCAGCACTTAAATGTCTATTGTTGATGACATCACTGCAGCAGCACTTATGTCTATTGTTGATGACATCACTGCAGCAGCAGCACTTATATGTCTATTGTTGATGACATCACTGCAGCAGCACTTATGTCTATTGTTGATGACATCACTGCAGCAGCACTAAAATGTCTATTGTTGATGACATCACTGCAGCAGCATCACTTATGTCTATTGTTGACATCACAGCAGCAGCAGCACTTAAATGTCTATTGTTGATGACATCACTACAGCAGCATCACTTATGTCTATTGCTGATGACATCACTACAGCAGCAGCTGCACTTATATGTCTATTGTTGATGACATCGCTACAGCAGCAGCAGAGCTTATATGACTATTGTTGATGACATTACTGCAGCAGCAGCACTTATATGTCTATTGTTGATGACATCACTGCAGCAGCACTTATGTCTATTGTTGATGACATCACTGCAGCAGCAGCACTTATGTCTATTGTTGATGACATCACTGCAGCAGCACTTATGTCTATTGTTGATGACATCACTGCAGCAGCAGCACTTAAATGTCTATTGTTGATGACATCACTGCAGCAGCACTTATGTCTATTGTTGACATCACTGCAGCAGCAGCACTTATATGTCTATTGTTGATGACATCACTGCAGCAGCACTTATGTCTATTGTTGATGACATCACTGCAGCAGCACTAAAATGTCTATTGTTGATGACATCACTGCAGCGGCAGCACTTATGTCTATTGTTGACATCACAGCAGCAGCAGCACTTAAATGTCTATTGTTGATGACATCACTGCAGCAGCAGCACTTATGTCTATTGTTGATGACATCACTGCAGCAGCACTTATGTCTATTGTTGATGACATCACTGCAGCAGCAGCACTTATATGTCTATTGTTGATGACATCACTGCAGCAGCACTTATGTCTATTGTTGATGACATCACTGCAGCAGCACTAAAATGTCTATTGTTGATGACATCACTGCAGCGGCAGCACTTATGTCTATTGTTGACATCACAGCAGCAGCAGCACTTAAATGTCTATTGTTGATGACATCACTGCAGCAACAGCGCTTATGTCTATTGTTGATGACATCACTGCAGCAGCACTTATGTCTATTGTTGATGACATCACTGCAGCAGCGGCACTTAAATGTCTATTGTTGATGACATCACTGCAGCAGCACTTATGTCTATTGTTGATGACATCACTGCAGCAGCATCACTGATTTTTCTATTGTTGATGACATTACAGCAGCAGCAGCACTTATGTCTATTGTTGATGACATCACTGCAGCAGCAGCACTAAAATGTCTATTGTTGATGACATCACTGCAGCAGCAGTAATGTCTATTGTTGATGACATCACTGCAGCAGCAGCACTTATATCTGTTGATGACATCACTGCAGCAGCACTTATATGTCTATTGTTGATGACATCACTGCAGTGGCAGCACTTATTGTTGATGACATCACTGCAGCAGCACTTATGTCCACTGTTGATGACATCACTGCAGCAGCCGCAGCACTTATGTCTATTGTTGATGACATCACTGCAGCAGCACTTAAATGTCTATTGTTGATGACATCACTACAGCAGCAGCAGCACTTATGTCTATTGTTGATGACATCACTACAGCAGCAGCAGCACTAATGTCTATTGTTGATGACATCACTGCAGCAGCAGCGCTTATATGTCTATTGTTGATGACATCACTGCAGTGGCAGCACTTATTGTTGATGACATCACTACTGCAGCAGCAGCACTTATGTCTATTGTTGATGACATCACTGCAGTGGCAGCACTTATTGTTGACATCACTGCAGCAGCACTTAAATGTCTATTGTTGATGACATCACTTCAGCAGCAGCGGCACTTATGTCTATTGTTGATGACATCACTACAGCAGCAGCAGCGCTTATATGACTATTGTTGATGACATCACTGCAGCAGCAGCACTTATATGTCTATTGTTGATGACATCACTGCAGCGGCACTTAAATCTCTATTGTTGATGACATCACTGCAGCAGCACTTAAATGTCTGTTGTTGACATCACTGCAGCAGCACTTATATGTGTATTGTTGATGACATCACTGCAGCGGCACTTAAATGTCTATTGTTGATGACATCACTGCAGCAGCACTTAAATGTCTATTGTTGATGACATCACAGCAGCGGCACTTAAATGTCTATTGTTGATGACATCACTGCAGCAGCACTTAAATGTCTATTGTTGATGACATCACTGCAGCGGCAGCACTTATACTTCATGGTGGAAAGTAAGGGTCTGGACGGGCCAATCAGGAAGCAGATTAGGTGTCTGTTCCAGGAAAACATTCTTTTTTTTCCCCCTGTTTTTCCCCGGCTAGCAACACAGCAGCCAATCACAAATCCCCACACGGACCAAAACAAGTCGATTCACCAACGGGCCTGCCTGGGGATTTTTTGGGAGTGGGAATGCAAAGAAGGAGGGAAAAAGGAAAACCAGCCAAAAAAAAAAAAAAAAAAGCAGCTTGAGGGATTTTCGGCAGCTGTTTGGAGCAAAATGAGCTTATTTAAATGTGACACGGTGTTTGGGGTGTGCACCCACTCCCACTCTTTAGTCGCATCTTTTGTGTGACTGACAGCTGCGACCTTTTCAATATGCCTGTTCAACCAGACGTGCTTGTGTCAACTCCAGCAATACTACATGAAGGTCAAACTCTGTCTCTCTCACACACACACACACACACACACGCTTCTGTCATGTTGTTTCCCTCTCCTATATAAAGAATGTGCTCCCTGACCCTGCAGGCAATTACCACATCACACTGATGGATCTACTCTGCTCCCTACTAGGCAATAATTGTGGATTTAGTCACCTTATTTTCTTTTTTCCTGTACTTATTTGTCGTTGCCGTGGTCACCAGCAAGTGTGCTGCCATAGGTTGGAGCCACGACTGGTGCTAGCCCTGATTGGTCACATTCGTCCGTCTTCTATTTCCCCTTAGACAACACTTTCTTAATGCTCAGAAGAGCGATGAAGTCAAGTTAGTGGAGATCTCACTGGGATCCTATTTTATCCGAACGGGCCCTGAAACGAGCATTGAGGGCCCCTTTATTGCTTCAAATAGCAATAAAGGGGCTCCCCACCTTGTCCATATCTCTTCATTTCTCCCAAACGTTTGTGCTGTATAAGATTTGGTCCAACTGTCATAGTTTTAAGTTAACGTTTCAATATTCATAATTACCACTCCACTTTGTTGGACTCATTTTACACTGTCAAATAATCAAAGGATGGGAGATTTGTACTGAAATCAAAGTGGAAAAAGTTGTATCGGAACAACCCTAGTTTATATTCCAGATTCAAATCCCACTTGTTACCCACATCAGCAGTCCTCTCCAAGGTTTCTCATAGTCCTTCACATTGACATCCCACTAGGTTGTGAGTTTTTCCTTGCCCTTATGTGGGCTCTGAACCGAGGTTGTCGTTGTGGCTTGTGCAGCCCTTTGAGACACTTGTGATTTAGGGCTATATAAATAAACATTGATTGATTGATTGATTGATTGAAAATGTAAACAAAGCGCAATATATAGCAACAACAACAAAAAGTATCAAATGACGGGGGAAAAAGGTTGGTCTTTTTTTCTATTTTAGTCAAGTAATTTACAAAAAGGTGAACCTATAGGCCACTAGCAGCTACACAACAGCTAAGCACACAATAGCACACGAGCTAGTTACCATTGAACGGTGTGAATTTCCCAACTCATATGTTAATGAGGTTTGTAAATAAATATTGATTTATTGATTGATTGATTGAAAATGTAAACAAAGCGCAATATATAGCAACAACAAAAAATATATCAAATGACGGGGGAAAAGTTTTTTTTTTTTTTCTATTTTAGTCAAATAATTTACAAAAAGGTGAACCCATACGCCACTAGCAGCTACACAACAGCTTAGCACACAATAGCACACGAGCTAGTTACCATTGAACGGTGTGAATTTCCCAACTCATATGTTAATGAGGTTTGTAAATAAACATTGATTTATTGATTGATTGATTGAAAATGTAAACAAAGCGCAGTATATAGCAACAACAAAAAAAAGTATCAAATGACGGGGGCAAAGGTTGGTCTTTCCTTCGAGTTTAGTCAAATCATTCACAAAAAGTTGAACATATAGGCTACTAGCACCTACACAACAGCTAAGCACACAACGGCACACAAGCTAGTTATAGCTAATAAACATTGAAGAGTGTAAAACGACACATTTGTCAATAAAAACAAGCGTCAAATAATTATCGCCGCATGTCACAGAAGCGTATTGGAAAGTAACAAGGAACAAACGTGTCCGTGCCAAAAGACAATTACCACTCCACTTTGACTTAAAGACGACATAATTGACTCGTTTCACTCGAGTT
>NC_084631.1:36084753-36099753 GCF_033978795.1 Nerophis ophidion | reverse complement strand
TATTTATCGTGTTAAGCAATGTTAGCTCAGATGTATCCGAGAGCCAGATGCAGTCATCAAAAGAGCCACATCTGGCTCTAGATCCATAGGTTCCCTACCCCTGCTTTAGGGTAACGATTCGATTCTGAATGGATTCTAGATATAAAATGGATACTTTTTTTTAGCCAATTTTGCAGCCGTACGCCTGAGAGGGCAGTGTAACAGGGGTTAGTGTGTGTGCCTCACAACACGAAGGTCCTGGGTTCAATCCAGGGCTCTCTCTCAGTCGTCCTCAGACGAGCTTCCATCGGAGTCTCCAATCATTCCGGTTCTCCATACACCCGGCCAGCTCCGTAGAGCTTTCAGCTCCCGCATCTTTCTTCAGGATGTCCACGTACGTTAGCACGGGAAGTCCTCACGTTCGATGCCCGTGCGTTGGTTCCCGTAGGACCAGTCTGCTGGCCGGGAGTTCCCGATGTCTGAGGCAGTGGCCGGCCAGCCTCACCCTCCTAGCTCTTCTTACCTTCTCGCAGAGCCTCGGCATTTGCCCGTACAGGTCCTTGTTGGCGATGGATGGTCTGGTCCACATTCAGAACAGCTCGTAGCGTTCTGGTGTAGCACCCATCTCGGGACTTCTGCAGGGCGGGTGTCAGGGTCCAGCTTTCGCAACCATAAGGGAGGACAGACTCCACAGTGGTGTGGAATAGACTCCGCTTTCTGTGTCGGGGGAGATCTGAGGGCCACACTCTTGACATACTGTTAAGGGCCCTCCACGCGTGGATCGGGTTAGGCTCGGGATCGATCTGTGGAGAGTTGGGACGTGGGGACGGCGTGGTGCGTTTGGGAGTGTGGCCGTGCCAGCAACCAGAGAGTTCCTGATTCAATCCCCACCTTCTACCAACATCTTCATTTCTGTCATGTCCTTAAGCAAGACGTTTCGCCCTTGCTCCTGATGGGTGGTGGTTAGGGCCTTGCATGGCAGTCCCCGCCTTCATTGTGTGAATGTGTGCGTGAATGGGTGAATGTGGAAATAGTGCCAAAGCGCTTTGCGTACCTTTGAAAGTAGAAAAGCGCAATACAAGTATAACCCATTTACCATTTATTTAATTTGCATGTTCGCCCCGTGACTGCGTGAGTTCCCTCCTGGTACTCCGGCTGCCTCCCACCTCCAAAGACATGCACCTGGGGATAGGCCCCTCCCACCTCCAAAGACAGGCACCTGGGGATAGGCCCCTCCCACCTCCAAATACATGCACCTGGGGATAGGCCCCTCCCACCCCCAAAGACATGCACATGGGGATAGGTTGATTGCCAACATTAAATGGTCCCTAGTGTGTGAATGGTGTTTGTCCGTGTTGGCCCTGTGATGACGTGGCGACTTGTCCAGGGTGTAACCCGCATCCCGCCTGAATGCAGCTGAGATTGGCTCCAGCACCCCCGTCTACAAGCGGTAGAAAAAGGATTATTGGACGCCTCAGAGTCATATCATTTGGTATTTGACACATGCAAATCGGGGAGGAGTTCGGGGAAACCATGGAAAACGACTTCCGTACGGATTCGAAGATATTCTGGACCACCATCCGCCCGCCTCAGGAAGGGCAAGCAGTGCACTGTCAACACCATGTATGGTGAGGGTGGTGTTCCGCAGACCTGGACTGCGGAGGTTGTGGATCGGTGGAGGGGATTCTTCGCAGACCTCCTCAATCCCACCAACACCTCTTCCTATGAGGAAGCGGTGCCTGGGGAATCTGTGGTGGTCTCTCCTATTTCTGGGGCTGAGGTTGCCGAGGTAGTGAAAAAACTCCATGGTGGCAAGGCCCCTGGGGTGGACAAGATCCGCCCGGAGTTTCTTAAGGCTCTGAATGCTGTGAGGTTGTCTTGGTTGACAAGACTCTGCAACATCAGGGGCGGTGCCTTTGGATTGGTAGACCGGGTGGTGGTTCCTCTCTTTAAGAAGGAGAACCAGAGGGTGTGTTCCCACTATCGTAAGATTACACTCCTCAGCCTGCCCGATAAAGTGTGTTCGGGTGTACTGGAGAGGAGGCTACGCCTGATAGTCCAACCTCGGATACAGGAGGAACAGTGTGGTTTTCATACTGGTCGTGGAATTGTGGACCACCTCTATACTCTCTGCAGGGTCCTTGAGGGTGCATGGGAGTTTGCCCAACCAGTCTACATGTGCGTTGTAGACTTGGAGAAGGCATTCGACTGTGTTCCTTGGGAAGTCCTGTGGTGAGTGCTCAGAGAGTATGGGGTGTCGGACTGTCTTATTGTGGCGGTCCACTCCCTGTATGATCAGTGTCAGAGCTTGGTCCGCATTGCTGGCAGTAAGTCGGACACGTTTCCAGTGAGGGTTGGACTCCGCCAAGGCTGTCCTTTGTCACCGATTCTGTTCATAACTTTTATGGACAGAATTTCTAGGCGCAGTCAAGGCGTTGAGGGGTTCCGGTTTGGTAACCGCAGGATTAGGTCTCTGCTTTTTGCAGATGATGTGGTCCTGATGGCTTCATCTGGCCGGGATCTTCAGCTCTCACTGGATCGGTTCGCAGCCGAGTGTGAAGCGACCGGAATGAGAATCAACACCTCCAAGTCCCAGTCCATGGGTCTCGCCCGGAAAAGGGTGGAGTACCATCTCCGGGTGGGGGAGGAGATTTTGCCCCATGTGTAGGAGTTCACGTACTTCGGAGTTATATCAATTCGTACTTGTCACATGCTAATCGTTAGCATGCCAACTTTTTGAATCAGTTTTGCAGCTGTACGCCTTAGTCCTAAACATTTGTACTTGACGCAAACCAACCTTTTTATCCAATTTTAAAGCCGTAGGTCTCAGATTCATATAACACGGGACTTGATACATTGTAACAGTTAGCATGCTAAGGCAAAAACGCAAACTTTTTTTTTTGCCAATTTTGCATCCTTACACCTTATAGCCATACAACTTGGTATTTGACACATACTGCTAGCTGGCCAACATCCATCCATCCATCCATTTTCTACCGCTTATTCCCTTTCGGGGTCGCGGGGGGCGCTGGCGCCTATCTCAGCTACAATCGGGCGGAAGGCCAACATTAGCATGCTATTTCTGTTGGCCAATGTTGCAACTGCATACCTAAGACTAACATAACTTGGCACTTGACTACAGGCTAACTGATAGCATGCTAACTTTTTAAACCAATTTTTCAGCCACACGCCTCAGTCATATTACTTGTTACTTGACACGTTTACTTTTGACATGGTAACATTAGCATACTAACTTTTTTGTCCAACTTTGCAGCCTCACACAACTCAGTCATATAACTTGGTACTTGACAAATGTTAACTGTTAGCATGCTGAGTTTTTTCATCCCATTTTGATGCCTAATGCCTGAGAGTCATATAACTCTGCACTTGACACATTATGTCAGTATGCTAATGTTAGCATGCTGCCTTTTTTTTTTTTTATCCAACTTTGCAGCCGCACGCCTCAGTCATATAACTTGGTACTTGACAAATGTTAACTGTTAGCATGCTAAGTTTTTTCATCCCATTTTGAAGCCTAATGCCTGAGAGTAATATAACTCTGCACTTGACACATTATGTCAGTATGCTAACGTTAGCATGCTAACTTTTTTTTTTATCCAACTTTGCAGCCGCACGCCTCAGTCGTATAACTTGGTACTTGACAAATGTTAACTGTTAGCATGCTAACTTTTTTTCATCCCATTTTGAAGCCTTATGCCTGAGAGTCATTTAACTTGGTACTCGACACATTCTGTCAGCATGCTTACGTTAGCATGCTATCTTTTTTTAATCCAACTTTTGGTACTCTGGTACTTGACAAATGTTAACGGTTAGCATGCTAACTTTTTTCATCCCATTTTGAAGCCTTATGCCTGAGAGTCATTTAACTTGGTACTTGACACATTCTGTCAGCATCCTAACGTTAGCATGCTAGCTTTTTTTTAATCCAACTTTTGGTACTCTGGTACTTGACAAATGTTAACGGTTAGCATGCTAACTTTTTTCATCCCATTATGAAGCCTTATGCCTGAGAGTCATTTCACTTGGTACTTGACACATCTTGTTAGCATGCTAACGTTAGCATGCAAGCTTTTTTTAAATCCAACTTTTGGTACTCTGGTACTTGACAAATGTTAACGGTTAGCATGCTAACTTTTTTCATCCCATTATGAAGCCTTATGCCTGAGAGTCATTTCACTTGGTACTTGACACATTCTGTCAGCATGCTAACGTTAGCATGCAAGCTTTTTTTAAATCCAACTTTTGGTACTCTGGTACTTGACAAATGTTAACGGTTAGCATGCTATCTTTTTTCATCCCATTTTGAAGCCTTATGCCTGAGAGTCATTTCACTTGGTACTTAACACATTCTGTCGGCATGCTAATGTTAGCATGCTAACTTTTTTTAATCCAACTTTTGGTACTCTGGTACTTGACAAATGTTAACGGTTAGCATGCTAACTTTTTTCATCCCATTTTGAAGCCTTATGCCTGAGAGTCATTTAACTTGGTACTTAACACATTCTGTCAGCATGCTAACGTTAGCATGTTAGCTTTTTTTTAATTCAACTTTTGGTACTCTGGTACTTGACAAATGTTAACTGTTAGCATGCTAACTTTTTTCATCCCATTTTGAAGCCTTATGCCTGAGAGTCATTTCACTTGGTACTTAACACATTCTGTCGGCATGCTAACGTTAGCATGCTAGCTTTTTTTAATCCAACTTTTGGTACTCTGGTACTTGACAAATGTTAACGGTTAGCATGCTAACTTTTTTCATCCCATTATGAAGCCTTATGCCTGAGAGTCATTTCACTTGGTACTTGACACATTCTGTCAGCATGCTAACGTTAGCATGCAAGCTTTTTTTAAATCCAACTTTTGGTACTCTGGTACTTGACAAATGTTAACGGTTAGCATGCTATCTTTTTTCATCCCATTTTGAAGCCTTATGCCTGAGAGTCATTTCACTTGGTACTTAACACATTCTGTCGGCATGCTAATGTTAGCATGCTAACTTTTTTTAATCCAACTTTTGGTACTCTGGTACTTGACAAATGTTAACGGTTAGCATGCTAACTTTTTTCATCCCATTTTGAAGCCTTATGCCTGAGAGTCATTTAACTTGGTACTTAACACATTCTGTCAGCATGCTAACGTTAGCATGTTAGCTTTTTTTTAATTCAACTTTTGGTACTCTGGTACTTGACAAATGTTAACTGTTAGCATGCTAACTTTTTTCATCCCATTTTGAAGCCTTATGCCTGAGAGTCATTTCACTTGGTACTTAACACATTCTGTCGGCATGCTAACGTTAGCATGCTAGCTTTTTTTAATCCAACTTTTGGTACTCTGGTACTTGACAAATGTTAACGGTTAGCATGCTAACTTTTTTTCATCCCATTTTGAAGCCTTATGCCTGAGAGTCATTTAACTTGGTACTTGACACATTCTGTCAGCATGCTAACGTTAGCATGCAAGCTTTTTTTAAATCCAACTTTTGGTACTCTGGTACTTGACAAATGTTAATGGTTAGCATACTATCTTTTTTCATCCCATTTTGAAGCCTTATGCCTGAGAGTCATTTAACTTGGTACTTGACACATTCTGTCAGCATGCTAACGTTAGCATGCTAGCTTTTTTTAATCCAACTTTTGGTACTCTGGTACTTGACAAATGTTAACGGTTAGCATGCTAACCTTTTTCATCCCATTTTGAAGCCTTATGCCTGAGAGTCATTTAACTTGGTACTTGACACATTCTGTCAGCATCCTAACGTTAGCATGCTAGCTTTTTTTTAATCCAACTTTTGGTACTCTGGTACTTGACAAATGTTAACGGTTAGCATGCTAACTTTTTTCATCCCATTATGAAGCCTTATGCCTGAGAGTCATTTCACTTGGTACTTGACACATTCTGTCAGCATGCTAACGTTAGCATGCAAGCTTTATTTAAATCCAACTTTTGGTACTCTGGTACTTGACAAATGTTAACGGTTAGCATGCTAACTTTTTTCATCCCATTATGAAGCCTTATGCCTGAGAGTCATTTCACTTGGTACTTGACACATTCTGTCAGCATGCTAACGTTAGCATGCAAGCTTTTTTTAAATCCAACTTTTGGCACTCTAGTACTTGACAAATGTTAACGGTTAGCATGCTATCTTTTTTCATCCCATTTTGAAGCCTTATGCCTGAGAGTCATTTCACTTGGTACTTAACACATTCTGTCGGCATGCTAATGTTAGCATGCTAACTTTTTTTAATCCAACTTTTGGTACTCTGGTACTTGACAAATGTTAACGGTTAGCATGCTAACTTTTTTCATCCCATTATGAAGCCTTATGCCTGAGAGTCATTTCACTTGGTACTTGACACATTCTGTCAGCATGCTAACGTTAGCATGCAAGCTTTTTTTAAATCCAACTTTTGGTACTCTGGTACTTGACAAATGTTAACGGTTAGCATGCTAACTTTTTTCATCCCATTATGAAGCCTTATGCCTGAGAGTCATTTCACTTGGTACTTGACACATTCTGTCAGCATGCTAACGTTAGCATGCAAGCTTTTTTTAAATCCAACTTTTGGTACTCTGGTACTTGACAAATGTTAACGGTTAGCATGCTATCTTTTTTCATCCCATTTTGAAGCCTTATGCCTGAGAGTCATTTCACTTGGTACTTAACACATTCTGTCAGCATGCTAATGTTAGCATGCTAACTTTTTTTAATCCAACTTTTGGTACTCTGGTACTTGACAAATGTTAACGGTTAGCATGCTAACTTTTTTCATCCCGTTTTGAAGCCTTATGCCTGAGAGTCATTTAACTTGGTACTTAACACATTCTGTCAGCATGCTAACGTTAGCATGTTAGCTTTTTTTTAATTCAACTTTTGGTACTCTGGTACTTGACAAATGTTAACTGTTAGCATGCTAACTTTTTTCATCCCATTTTGAAGCCTTATGCCTGAGAGTCATTTCACTTGGTACTTAACACATTCTGTCGGCATGCTAACGTTAGCATGCTAGCTTTTTTTAATCCAATTTTTGGTACTCTGGTACTTGACAAATGTTAACGGTTAGCATGCTAACTTTTTTCATCCCATTATGAAGCCTTATGCCTGAGAGTCATTTCACTTGGTACTTGACACATTCTGTCAGCATGCTAACGTTAGCATGCAAGCTTTTTTTAAATCCAACTTTTGGTACTCTGGTACTTGACAAATGTTAACGGTTAGCATGCTATCTTTTTTCATCCCATTTTGAAGCCTTATGCCTGAGAGTCATTTCACTTGGTACTTAACACATTCTGTCGGCATGCTAATGTTAGCATGCTAACTTTTTTTAATCCAACTTTTGGTACTCTGGTACTTGACAAATGTTAACGGTTAGCATGCTAACTTTTTTCATCCCATTTTGAAGCCTTATGCCTGAGAGTCACTTAACTTGGTACTTAACACATTCTGTCAGCATGCTAACGTTAGCATGTTAGCTTTTTTTTAATTCAACTTTTGGTACTCTGGTACTTGACAAATGTTAACTGTTAGCATGCTAACTTTTTTCATCCCATTTTGAAGCCTTATGCCTGAGAGTCATTTCACTTGGTACTTAACACATTCTGTCGGCATGCTAACGTTAGCATGCTAGCTTTTTTTAATCCAACTTTTGGTACTCTGGTACTTGACAAATGTTAACGGTTAGCATGCTAACTTTTTTTCATCCCATTTTGAAGCCTTATGCCTGAGAGTCATTTAACTTGGTACTTGACACATTCTGTCAGCATGCTAACGTTAGCATGCAAGCTTTTTTTAAATCCAACTTTTGGTACTCTGGTACTTGACAAATGTTAATGGTTAGCATGCTATCTTTTTTCATCCCATTTTGAAGCCTTATGCCTGAGAGTCATTTAACTTGGTACTTGACACATTCTGTCAGCATGCTAACGTTAGCATGCTAGCTTTTTTTAATCCAACTTTTGGTACTCTGGTACTTGACAAATGTTAACGGTTAGCATGCTAACCTTTTTCATCCCATTTTGAAGCCTTATGCCTGAGAGTCATTTAACTTGGTACTTGACACATTCTGTCAGCATCCTAACGTTAGCATGCTAGCTTTTTTTTAATCCAACTTTTGGTACTCTGGTACTTGACAAATGTTAACGGTTAGCATGCTAACTTTTTTCATCCCATTATGAAGCCTTATGCCTGAGAGTCATTTCACTTGGTACTTGACACATTCTGTCAGCATGCTAACGTTAGCATGCAAGCTTTATTTAAATCCAACTTTTGGTACTCTGGTACTTGACAAATGTTAACGGTTAGCATGCTAACTTTTTTCATCCCATTATGAAGCCTTATGCCTGAGAGTCATTTCACTTGGTACTTGACACATTCTGTCAGCATGCTAACGTTAGCATGCAAGCTTTTTTTAAATCCAACTTTTGGCACTCTAGTACTTGACAAATGTTAACGGTTAGCATGCTATCTTTTTTCATCCCATTTTGAAGCCTTATGCCTGAGAGTCATTTCACTTGGTACTTAACACATTCTGTCGGCATGCTAATGTTAGCATGCTAACTTTTTTTAATTCAACTTTTGGTACTCTGGTACTTGACAAATGTTAACTGTTAGCATGCTAACTTTTTTCATCCCATTTTGAAGCCTTATGCCTGAGAGTCATTTCACTTGGTACTTAACACATTCTGTCGGCATGCTAACGTTAGCATGCTAGCTTTTTTTAATCCAACTTTTGGTACTCTGGTACTTGACAAATGTTAACGGTTAGCATGCTAACTTTTTTTCATCCCATTTTGAAGCCTTATGCCTGAGAGTCATTTAACTTGGTACTTGACACATTCTGTCAGCATGCTAACGTTAGCATGCAAGCTTTTTTTAAATCCAACTTTTGGTACTCTGGTACTTGACAAATGTTAATGGTTAGCATGCTATCTTTTTTCATCCCATTTTGAAGCCTTATGCCTGAGAGTCATTTCACTTGGTACTTAACACATTCTGTCGGCATGCTAACGTTAGCATGTTAGCTTTTTTTTAATCCAACTTTTGGTACTCTGGTACTTGACAAATGTTAATTGTTAGCATGCTAACTTTTTTCATCCCATTTTGAAGCCTTATGCCTGAGGGTCATTTAACTTGGTACTTGACACATTCTGTCAGCATGCTAATGTTAGCATGCTATCTTTTTTTAATCCAATTTTTGGTACTCTGGTACTTGACAAATGTTAACTGTTAGCAATGCTAATATTAGCCTGCTATCTTTTTTCCCCCCATTCGATTTTGGAGCCCCAACCCTGCTCTGCAATACACAAAATTCCATGTTGATTTGATAGCGTAATTAGGTTCTGTATTATTTATTGAGCACATTATTTCAGTATTGGCTCCCCCGCCATGATTTTCGGAGAAAAACGGCGTGGTCTCGAACTGTGGCGCTCTGTTGAAAGTGGCATTTCTTTGTTGATATTTGTTGGCCATCTTGTAAAAAGATGGACAAAGATGGGAGAGTGAAGTGATTTTTTTAGTATTTTTTTTTTTGTGATTGGCTCCGCTAATAGAAAAGCTTTGCAGCAGGTTCCATTCATCAACGTCAGGATTTCAATCGCTGCACCGCATCTTTAAAAGAAAGAAAGAAAACTCTGTATCGCCCTCGCTTTCCCAGCGGCCTAAACGTTCTCTTTTGATACTTTCTCTCAGACCTTGTAGCATTCTGCCATGAAAAGAATATTGGAGTAATAACAAGACGAGCGCCCTGAATGAGGAACATCTCTGAAATATTCCTTCCTTTCACTCCGCTCCTCCTTCCCTTTGGTGTGATGCGGCGGGTTTGTCACGGGCAGCCTTCAATCACCCCGTCTTTTTAAAAGTTTACGAACGTCTGACATTCTCCGCTTCTGGAAATGTTTCTGCTGACCTTCCACGATACACGCAGTCGTCTGCGCTGTTGTTCCTCAGTGTGTGTGTGTAAAGATACGGATAAGTCACTCTCTGAGGTATTTTTGTAAAATGTGTTCTGAAAAAACAAATCACACCAATGGTGTTAAAAAAAGAAAATATAAAATAACTGTCGTGTATGCAGAGGCGACAGGTGGCGCTATATCTGTCAGGTTCAAACACTGATGACATCTATTAAACAAGACAAGAAGGAAAGAATCTATCAGAGACAGAATTAATTGGGACTCAGATCTGAGGAGAGACATGGCCACTGTACTCTCCGTACAGTCCTGCACCACGCTCGGCCCCAAGATCGTACTCCTCCTTCAGGATGGACCGCTCGCCCGTGTATCGGTTGGGGACATCTCTATGCTGCTGATCCGCCTCCGCTTGAGATGGTTTCCTGTGGACGGGACTCTCGCTGCTGTCTTGGATCCGCTTTGAACTAAACTCTCGCGGCTGTGTTGGAGCCACTATGGATTGAACTTTCACAGTATCATGTTAGACCCGCTCGACATCCATTGCTTTCGGTCCCCTAGAGGGGGGGTCCTCTCCAAGGTTCTCATAGTCATCATTGTCACTGGCGTCCCACTGGATGTGAATTCTCCCTGCCCACTGGGTGTGAGTTTTCCTTGCCCTTTTGTGGGTTCTTCCGAGGATGTTGTAGTCGTAATGATTTGTGCAGTCCTTTGAGACATTTGTGATTTGGGGCTATATAAATAAACATTGATTGATTTAAAAAAATAAAATAAAAAAATCGATTTTTCAAAAGTTAGAATCGATTCTGAATCGCACAACGTAAACGATTCGATTCGTTTTCGAATCGATTTTTTCCCACACCCCTACTATTCAGTACTGAATTTGGAACTAAAACAATTTACACTGTGAGCTTTATTAATGGGTGAATGTTTGTTCTATCTGTGTTGGCCCTGCGATGAGGTGGCGACTTGTCCAGGGTGTACCCTGCCTTCCGCCCGATTGTAGCTGAGATAGGCGCCAGCGCCCCCCGCGACCCCGAAAGGGAATAAGCGGTAGGAAATGGATGGATGGATGTTTGTTGTCACCCATTAATAATGCTCACAGTGTAAGTGAATGTTTGTTGTCAGCTTCACAGTGGCAGAGGGGTTAGTGCGTCGGGGGGGGGGGGGGGGTGGCATCTGAGGTCCTCTCCAAGGTTTCTTATAGTCAGCATTGGCGTCCCACCGGATGTGAATTCTCCCTGCCCACTGGGTGTGAGTTTTCCTTGCCCTTTTGTGGGTTCTTCCGAGGATGTCGTAGTCGTAATGATTTGTGCAGTCCTTTGAGACATTTGTGATTTGGGGCTATATAAATAAATATTGATTGATTGATTGATTGATTTATTTGACTTTCTCCCCCATCCTTTCCACTGTCAGGCTTTCCCCTGACAGTTTGTTTGTGTTTTAGTTTTTTCCTCTGCATATGTCTTGGTTTCCTCTGTACGTGTAGTATTTCCTGTCAGCGCTCTTATTTTGTCGGTTTCCTGTTTTTTTTCCCTGTGCGCTGTTTCTCACCATGAATTGATTACCGTGGACCCCGACTTGAACAAGTTGAAAAACTTATTGGGGTGTTACCATTTAGCGGTCAATTGTACGGAATATGTACTGAACTGTGCAATCTATTAATAAAAGTATCAATCAATCAATCAATCAATCAGCTGTGGCTGATTGGCACCTGGCCACACCTGGTGTTAATCAGCCCGATCCTATTTGTACCTTCTTTTGTCCTCCAGTCAGTGCTGGATTGTCATGTCTTGTCAATGCAGCGTTGCGGTAAGCTATATTTGATGGCGGTTTTTAGCTTACTGCCTTTTGTTCCCTGCTTCCAAGTTTGTTTTCATATTACATGTGCGACTTCTGTTTCCTGCTCGATACCTGCTAGCTTCCACGCTTAGCCTTTTTGTTTTTGCTAGCTTCCATGCTAAGCTCCGTTTATTTTCTAGTTCCCATGCTAGCTCTCTTTGTTTGTTATCCACCTCGTGCGCGCTTTTTGATTCGTACCCCTTTGTTTTGTTCTTGTTTTAGTATTTTTATTAAATAATGTTGTCTCACTCCATGCCTGCCTCCACCTCTGCATCTAACTCTGACGCCCACAGCTGCTTCCTGAGGGAAGTGGGTCGTAAACAGCATTGCCTCCGGTTACCGAACAGTTCGAAGTGAGTTCGTCAAATAGTTCAAAGAGAGTCCCATAAAAAAGTTCAAGAGTTCCATAAAATAGTTCAAAAAGAGTTCGTAAAATACTTCAAAAAAAGTATATGTTTACTGACAAAACGTTGTGTTAAAGGGGACTAAGTATATTACATTCCGATATGTATTTATTTTTTTCAATTTTTGCTTATTTTTAAAAATCTATATTTTCTTATTTGCAAACTCACAACTTTTTAAATTTTTAGCAGAGGTGGCGACTTGTCCAGGGTGTACACCGCCTTCCGCCCGAGTGCAGCTGGGATAGGCTCTAGCACCCCCGGCAAACAGTAGATTGATGGACATTAGGTGTATTTGCCCAAAGTATTGGATCGGTATCGCCGACACCAGCCTGAGGCTTACTCAGTATCGGACCAGAAAGGAAACATCACTAATAATAATGACCCTGATCATTTCGGTCTCAATATTCCTGGTGTAAAATGTTGATATCATCACATCCTGAGTTGTGATACGGATCTGAGTGAGGAGAATGCTATTTGGGCTTCTTTTTTTTAACAATGTAATCAGTCCAACAAAATCACCAATAATAATAATAATAATAATACAATTCCAAACCAATCCCAGCTAGCGATTCCACAGAAACATGACACAAAAAATCCAAAATATTCACACAAAATTGAATAATATCAAAAACAATACAGTGTATCGCAAATAATAGACATACATTTAAGTCAGGGGTGTCCAAAGTGCGGCCCGGGGGCCATTTGCGGCCCACGGGTGAATTTTTAACGGCCCTAAGCACATTCTAAAAATACGAATAAAAAACTGAAAATCAGAAAAAGTAGTATAAAACAGTTAAAGAGGTGAAATGTGACAAGAAAATGTTGCAATGTTTACTCTAATAACACAAAGCTGCCATGCAGGCTGTTATTTTATTTAAAAAAACAATAATCAAAATCAATTTCACATTAAATATTCCAATTGGAGATATGTTTTGGGGAAAATGTTGCATATTTTGTGTTTGCCATATAAAAACAAAGTCGTTTTTTTCTAAAGAAGGGCCTACTAAGAAGAAACAAAAAACATAAACAACAATAAAAGTTATAATTGACAGATGGATCTGAAGTTGATCTCAAGACGATTGTGTTTAAAGTAAACAGTAAAAAAAAAAAAAGTTTATTTATAATGAGTAGGACCCTTTTGGATCCCCAATAATTTTAGTGTGATTTTTTTTTTGTGTGTGTGTCATTGCTTAAAAAAAACAAAAAACAAATTAAAATCAACGGTGTTATGTGTTGACATTTTTAAGGCTTCAATTATTCTATAATCTCAAATATTCCACTTTAAAATTCTATTGGGGGAAATTATTGCATTTTTTTTTTTCCCATAACAAAACAGGTTTTCTTTGACAAGAAGGGCATACAACTTAAATCTTTAAAACACTTTATATTGACAGATAGACCTAATGTTGATCTAGAGATTTAAAACTTGAATAACATTAATACAAAAATAATGACACATTTTAAATATTTGTTTATCCCCGGGATCCAGCCTGAGTGGAGGCCTAAATGTATATATCCATCCATTTTCCACCGCTTATTCCCGTTCGGGGTTGCGGGGGGCGCTGGCGCCTATTTCAGTTACAATCGGGCGGAAGGCGGGGTACACCCTGGACAAGTCGCCACCTCATCGCAGGGCCAACACAGATAGACAACATTCACGCTCACATTATTTACACATATATTGGCCCTGCGATGAGGTGGCGACTTGTCCAGGGTGTACCCCGCCTTCCGCCCGATTGTAGCTGAGATAGGCGCCAGCGCCCCCCGCGACCCTAAAAGGGAATAAGCGGTTGAAAATGGATGGATATATACATTTAGGCCTCCACTCAGGCTGGATCCCAGGGACAAAAAAAATATTTAAAATGTGTCATTATTTTTGTATTAATGTTATTCAAGTTTTAAATCTCTAGATCCACATTAGGTCTATCTGTCAACATAACGTTTTTAAAGATTTAGGTTGTATGCCCTTTTTGTCAAAGAAAATCTGTAGAAAATGGATAGAAATGGATGGATATTGTATTGGTTTTTGAAATAAAAAAAACATATCAAAATGGCCCACACTTGCTTGGGTTTTTCAGTGACCAGCCCTCAGTGGAAAAAGTTTGGACACCCCTGATCTAAAGTCAAACACACAATCAAACATTAAAAAAAAATCCTGTATGACATTCTGATAGTAAAATGTCAAAATATAGAAATTATTGGCTATTATTCACAATTTAAAAGTAAACCAAAAAAAATGTATTTGAACAAACATTAAAAAGAAGTGTGGTGACAAAAAATTGCGCGCAAAATAATCAGGGGCATGCTGGAATTCCTTTTTTGGGGGGGATGAAATTACCCCAGGGATTACCCGGCGTTACCATGGCAACGCTCACTCAACTTTGCATCCCTATTTACATTTCTCTGTGTGTGTACTCATGGCGGCATTTGGCTGACATTTGCCGCTTCTTAGTCTGAATGCGAGTCAATGTGGCGTCCTTGAACACGACTCGTCTGCGGGTGCGGGGCCCTTCCTCGTCTGGCCCCATATGGCTCGGCCAGATAGCGCTCTCTGGGCCGCTTTAATTAGCTGCTAATAGACGGAGCTAATTAAGAGCGTTTGGAGCGCCTGCACACTGTTTTGTTGTGTGTCGTGTGTGTGTGTGTGTGTGTGTGTGTAGGACATGTGTGAGCTGACATGGTTGTGTCTGGTCTGCGGCTGAGGATGGATGCTGTCACCTTGGTAACCGTGCAAAATAGATTCCGGGCGTGGAATCAGCCCGAGCCAATTAGGCGTAGACATGCTATGAAAATGGCAGGACAGACACAGGTATGCACTTTTTGGCTCTGTCGCCTCCCCCCTCCCTCTTCTTTC
>NC_084631.1:36069568-36084733 GCF_033978795.1 Nerophis ophidion | reverse complement strand
AAGGTACGACACGATAGGAGCGATAACACATCACAAGAGCGACTAGACGTGACATCGACAAGACAATACAATGTTTCAGCAACTGACACAAGACAAAGGAGGTACAAATACGGCATGGCGCAGTAGAAGAGTGGCCGTGCGCAACCCGAGGGTCCCTGGTTCAATCCCCACCTAGTACCAACCTCGTCACGTCCGTTGTGTCCTTGAGCAAGACACTTCACCCTTGCTCCTGATGGGTGCTGCTTAGCGCCTTGCATGGCAGCTCCCTCCATCAGTGTGTGAATGTGTGTGTGAATGGGTAAATGTGGAAGTAGTGTCAAAGCGCTTTGTGTACCTTGAAGGTCGAAAAGCGCTATACAAGTACAACCCATTTATTTATTTTAAATAGGAGCCGGCTGATTGGCAACAGGTGTGGCCAGATGCCAATCAGCCCCAGCTGAAGGGGAACACAGCATTCAGGGAACAAGACAGGAGGCTGACAAAATAAGAGCACAAGACAGGAACTAAGGACAGGAAATACTAAACACACTGAAGAGGAACACAGCACTCAGGGAGCAAGACAGGAAGCTGACAAATTAAGAGCACTTGACAGGAACTAAGGACAGGGAATACTAAACACACTGAGGAGGAACACAGCACTCAGGGAACAAGACAGGAAGCTGACAAAATAACAGCACTAGACAGGAACTAAGGACAGGAAATACTAAACACACTGAGGAGGAACACAGCACTCAGGGAACAAGACAGGAAGCTGACAAATTAAGAGCACTTGACAGGAACTAAAATACAGGAAATACTAAACACAGGAAACAGACAAATGCAGAGGAAAAAACTAAAACATAGACAAGCTGTCAGGGGCAAGCCTGACAAGAAAAAAGAGCAAAATAATCGGTCTCAAACTCAATTTACCTGGGGGCCACTGGGTCTGGGTGAAGCAGGGCCGCAAGAAAATATTTCTTAAAAAAAAACCTTTTCAAATGTATTTTGAACACAAAATAAAATCAAAATATAAATGAACAAAATGAGAATTACGGAATGTGAGTCAATGCAAATCAAACCATAAAAAACAAACAACGGTTGGAATTGGTCCAGGTTATCGGGGACTGTTATTACCGACGGACAGGTGTGGCGGTGCGACTCCAACCCTCGTCTCCATGACAACGTTTCTGTCGCTTTCCCTCAACCGGCATAGCTCGGTTGGTAGAGTGGCCGTGCCAGCAACTTGAGGGTTGCAGGTTAGATTCCCGCTTCCGCCATCCTAGTCACTGCAGTTGTGTCCTTGGGCAAGGCACTTTACCCACCTGCTCCCAGTGCCACCCACACTGGTTTAAATGTAACTTAGATATTGGGTTTCACTATGTAAAGCGCTTTGAGTCACTAGAGAAAAGCGCTATATAAATATAATTCACTTCACTTCACATTTGCCGCTTTTCCACTAACGCAGGGGTAGGCAACCCAGAACGTTGAAAGAGCCATTATGGACGCAAATTTAAAAAATTGTTGCCGTGGAGTTTACAGTTACAGTAGCACAATTAGCCCCGAACGGGCTAACATCACGACTAACGTGTTACACGTTCGATTCGCCCGGCGACTCTCTGTCGGGGTATCAGCGCTGGGGTCCAGTGCACCACGGTTTTGTATAGTCGCTTGGTCCTTCGGCGGAGTGCTTCGGAAGCTACCGAGCCGCTCGTCTGGCGTCAATGTTCGGCCCTTTGAGAGCCACATACCACATCGTGATTGGTAGATTCCTTCTGCTCCGCACACAACGCTGTCAAGCGCCATTCGTAGAAAATTTGCGGACTGTACTAACATTAAACTTTCATACTGAGTTGGGGGCCGCAAAATAATGTCTCGCGGGCCGCGTGTCTGAGACCCCTGGTTTGGACAAATAATTATAATAATATACTTAGGAAACCACGGGGAAGACTCAGGACACGATGGGAAGACCAAGTTACCCAGCTTCCCCCAGGAAGAGCCGGACTAAGTAGCCGGGGAGAAGGAAGTCTGAGCTTCCATGCTTAGGCTGCTGCCCCCGCGACCCCACTATGGATAAGAAGAACAAGATGAATGGATTATGTATCCATCCATCCATCCATTTTTTACCGCTTATTCCCTTTAGGGTCGCAAGGGGCGCTGGTGCCTATCTCAGCTACAATCGGGCGGAGGGCGGGGTACACTCTGGACAAGTCGCCACCTCATCACAGGGCCAACACAGATAGACAGACAACATTCACATTCATACACTAGGGACCATTTAGTGTTGCCAATCAACCTATCCCCAGGTGCAAGTCTTTGGAGGAAGCCGGAGTAGAACCCACGCAGTCACGGGGAGAACATGCAAACTCCACACAGAAAGATCCTGAGCCTGGGATTGAACCCAGGACTATTCAGGGCCTTCGTACTGTGAGGCAGACGCGCCAACCCCTAAACCACCGTGCTGCCCTGGATGATGTATAATAGACAATATTAACTGATATCAAAATCCTAATTTTGAATATTGTTATCAATCAATCAATCAATGTTTATTTATATAGCCCCAAATCACAAATGTCTCAAAGGACTGCACAAATCATTACGACTACAACATCCTCGGAAGAACCCACAAAAGGGCAAGGAAAACTCACACCCAGTGGGCAGGGAGAATTCACATCCAGTGGGACGCCGGTGACAATGCTGACTATGAGAAACCTTGGAGAGGACCTCAGATGTGGGCAACCCCCCCCCTCTAGGGGACCGAAAGCAATGGATGTCGAGCGGGTCTAACATGATACTGTGAAAGTTCAATCCATAGTGGCTCCAAGACAGCAGTGAGAGTCCCGTCCACAGGAAACCATCTCAAGCGGATCAGCAGCGTAGAGATGTCCCCAACCGATACAGGCGAGCGGTCCATCCTGGGTCCCGACGAGCGGTCCATCCTGGGTCTCGACTCTGGACAGTCAGTACTTCATCCATGGTCATCGGACCGGACCCCCTCCACAAGGGAGGGGGGGACATAGGAGAAAGAAAAGAAGCGGCAGATCAACTGGTCTAAAAAGGAGGTCTATTTAAAGGCTAGAGTAAACAGATGAGTTTTAAGATGAGACTTAAATGCTTCTACTGAGGTAGCATCTCGAACTGTTACCGGGAGGGCATTCCAGAGTACTGGAGCTCGAACGGAAAACGCTCTATAGCCCGCAGACTTTTTTTGAGCTCTAGGAATCACTAATAAGCCGGAGTCTTTTGAACGCAGATTTCTTGCCGGGACATACGGTACAATACAATCGGCAAGATAGGATGGAGCTAGACCGTGTAGTATTTTATACGTAAGTAGTAAAACCTTAAAGTCACATCTTAAGTGCACAGGAAGCCAGTGCAGGTGAGCCAGTACAGGCGTAATGTGATCAAACTTTCTTGTTCTTGTCAAAAGTCTAGCAGCCGCATTTTGTACCAACTGTAATCTTTTAATGCTAGACATGGGGAGACCCGAAAATAATACGTTACAGTAATCGAGACGAGACGTAACAAACGCATGGATAATGATCTCGGCGTCTTTAGTGGACAAAATGGAGCGAATTTTAGCGATATTACGGAGATGAAAGAAGGCCGTTTTAGTAACGCTTTTAATGTGTGACTCAAAGGAGAGAGTTGGGTCGAAGATAATACCCAGATTTTTTACAGAGTCACCTTGTTTTATTATTTGGTTGTCAAATGTTAAAGTTGTATTATTAAATAGAGGTCGGTGTCTAGCAGGACCGATAATCAGCATTTCCGTTTTTTTGGCATTAAGTTGCAAAAAGTTAGCGGACATCCATTGTTTAATTTCATTAAGACACGCTTCCAACTGACTACAGTCCGGCGTGTTTGTCAGCTTTAGGGGCATGTAGAGTTGGGTGTCATCAGCATAACAGTGAAAGCTAATACCGTATTTGCGTATGACGTCACCTAGCGGCAGCATGTAGATGCTGAAGAGTACAGGGCCAAGGACCGAACCCTGGGGAACTCCACACGTTACCTTAACATAGTCCGAGGTCACACTGTTATAGGAGACGCACTGCATCCTATCAGTAAGATAAGAGTTAAACCATGACAGGGCTGAGTCTGACATACCAATTCGTATTTTGATACGCTCTAATAAAATATTATGATCGACGGTATCGAAAGCAGCGCTAAGATCGAGAATCAGCAACATAGATGACGCATCAGAGTCCATCGTTAGCAATAGATCATTAGTCAGTTTTGCGAGGGCTGTCTCAGTCGAGTGATTTGCCCTGAAACCGGATTGAAAGGTTTCACATAGATTGTTAAACGCTAAGTGCTCATTTAGCTGCTCTGCAACAATTTTTTCGAGGATTTTCGAAATAAAGGGAAGGTGAGACACCGGTCGGTAGTTTACCATGAGGTCAGGATCGAGGTTAGGTCTTTTAAAGAGAGGATGAATAACCGCTTTTTTGAATGCAACGGGAACAGTGCCCGAGGAAAGTGATAAGTTTATAATATTTAGCACTGATGGACCTAATAATACAAAAAGCTCCTTGATAAGTTTCCCAGGAAGTGGGTCAAGTAAACATGTTGTTTGTTTTATTCCATTTACACGTTGTAACAATCCTTCTAATGTTATTTCATCAAAACGAGAGAAACTATTTTGGATATTTGCAGTATCCGCCGTATATACAATCGTATCTGTGTTACTATAACCCCGTTGTAGCTGGGACGCATTGTCTTTAATCTCCTTTCTAATAAGTTCAATTTTCTTATTAAAGAACTTCATAAAGTCATCTGCCGAATGGGTGGAGCTACTGGAAGGAGTCCCTTGTTGGGTTAGCGATGCTACTGTACTAAACAAAATTTTGGATCGTTTTTATTAATGCGGATGAGATTTGAGTAATAATTAGTTTTAGCTAAGGTAAGCATGCGTTTATAAGTTATTAAACTATCACTCCATGCTTGATGGTGCACCTCAAGTTTAGTCGTGCGCCATTATATACTGACATATACAATTCACGCCTATGTTAAATATATTACACATTGAAATCAAAGTTATTCAAAGATTACTGAATAAAAGGGTTTGCACAGAGAAATACCAAACATAAAATCTTTGAGATGTTGGGCAGAAATAATATGCAAACTCGCTGGGTAAAGGGAAGTCTGGCCTTCTCTGCTTAGGCGGCTGCCCCCGCTACCCCACTTGGGATGAGTGGAAGAAGATGGATGGATACTTAGTCGCCTATACCATAAAGTGTAGGCTTTAAATATATATAACCCATGTTTTTAGTATTTAAAATAAATAAAAACAATGAAATATGAGTAAAATATGAACAAAGTTTAGTTGGTTAATTAAAAATGTTTATTTTTAACATAAAAATTCATTAGAAAATTAAAACCACCATATTAAATGTGTAACTGATAAATAAATAAATAAATGGGTTGTACTTGTATAGCGCTTTTCTACCTTCAAGGTACTCAAAGCGCTTTGACATTACTTCCACATTTACCCATTCACACACACATTCACACACTGATGGAGGGAGCTGCCATGCAAGGCGCCAACCAGCAACCATCAGGAGCAAGGGTGAAGTGTCTTGCTCAGGACACAACGGACGTGACGAGGTTGGTACTAGGTGGGATTTGAACCAGGGACCCTCGGGTTGCGCACGGCCACTCTCCCACTGCGCCACGCGGTCCCAATACAATTATCCATCCATTTTCTACCACTTGTCCCCTTCGGGGCCGCTGGAGCCTATCTCAGTTACTCATTGTGAAAAAAAAATTTAATTAATTTTATTCATTTATTTGTTTTTCTTTGTCATGAAAAAGGGAGGTTTTTGTGGGTGGTGCACTAATTGTAAGTGTATATTTTGTTTTTTATGTTGATTTAATCATTAAAAATATATATATATTTATATATATATATAGATATATATATATATTTTTTATACATATATATATAAAAAATATATATATTTTTATATATCTGTATATATATATATATATTTTTTTTTTTATATATCAGTATATATATATATATATATATATATATATATATATATATATATTTATTTATATATAGTGTGTGAATGTGAGTGTGAATGTTGTCTGTCTATCTGTGTTGGCCCTGCGATGAGGTGGCGACTTGTCCAGGGTGTACCCCGCCTTCCGCCCGATTGTAGCTGAGATAGGCGCCAGCGCCCCCCGCGACCCCGAAAGGGAATAAGCGGTAGTAAATGGATGGATGGATATATATTTTTTTTTTTTAAATAAAAATTAATTAAAAATTCTTCTACGGCCCGGTGGTTGGGGACCACTGGTCTATAACACAAAGTGTTGTCATTAAATATATACAGTATAATACCTTTTATAGCATTTTTCAAGAAAAACAAAAAAAACAAAAAACAAAATATATATGTATATATATATATATATATATATATATATATATATATATATATATATATATATATATATATATATATATATATATATATATATATATAAATTTACACACCCCTGATGTAAAATATTACAAGCTCTCAAAATAAAAATAAAAAATGCTTAAAATGTAAACAACGTTTATTTGGTTAATAAAAACAAAACAAAAAAATCAATAACTTATGAATTAATTTGAAAAATTACAACAAACATAATGTGTATTTGAACATGAATATTTTTCAACTGGCAGAGTTTTTGACACACTAGGTCATGCAGTTACACAATCTTACTATTATTGTTTAATTATATTCTTACATAGTAAAAAAATAGCAACAATGTAAGAAAAAAGAGCAAAAATTTCGAAAATAATGACAAATAGCTGAAATGTTTTAACTATTGATAATACATTTAGTCTCTTATAATACAAAGCTGACACCAAAGTCTGTCCAATGTATATATATATATATATATATATATATTTTTTTTTTTTTATTTATTATTTTTTTTTGTTTGTTTGTTTTTTTTAATAAAGAAATATCAATATTGACCCTGCATATTTTGACTTTTCAGTGTGCGGCCCTTGGAAGAAAAGGTTTGGACACCCCTGAACTAAAGTATCAAAAGTTTTGATTTGATTTGAGAGTCGATATTAGAATATACAGATCTGGTATCGGCGGCAGGGATATTTCAGTATGGATCCACACGTCACTACTTTCTATTCATCCTTCCTTCCTCAGCCTCTTCTTGACACAATCTGTCCAATCACAAAGTCTGTGAAAAGACTTCACCATCAGAAAACTATCTTTTGTGTTCCTGCCAAACAATTATAGTCTCACAGGTGACTTTGCTTCTCTGACATGAATCAAAGGTGCGATGTTTCATTTATGTGATCAACAACACTTCAGTTGTGAGGAACTTAAACAGTGCGGTCCTCATCTTCATGCTGTTTGGGGTCATTTTGTCATGAAACATATCATGAAGTGATCACTGAACTCATTCTTTTTCACCCTCAATTTGAATTACTCAAAATCAACTGGCGAGACCCTGCTTGGAGACCCTGCTTGGAGACCCTGGTACAGTTATAGGACAGAGTGTGACTTTTATTGAGGGCTATGTCACAATCATGGCTGCCCTCAGAGGGCCACATGCAACAGTAGATATATATTATTAATATTATTACTATGGATAACTAACTAAAAATCCTCAAAACAGCCTACAATATGGGCTTTTTAAACATAAGATCTTTGTCTCCCAAAACGTTATTAGTTAATGAGGTCATTAGAGACAACAATCTTAACGTCATTGGTCTTAGCAAAACCTGGCGCAAACCAGAAATATTTTTACCGCTTAACAAGGCCTCTCCTCTTAACCATACAAATGCGCATATTGCTCGTCCCCTTAAAAGGGGTGGAGGGGTCGCACTAATACACAATGAAAACCTTAACCTTACCCCTAACCAAAGTAATAAATATAAATCATTTGAGGTGCTTACTATGAGGTCTATCACACCGCTGCCTCTCTTCCTGGCTGTTATCTACAGCCCCCCAGGGCCTAATTCGAATTTTATCTGTGAATTCTCAGAGTTTGTTGCTGATCTAGTGACGCACGGCGACAATATAATTAAAACGGGGGACTTTAATATCCATATGAATACCCCATCAGACCCTCCATGTGTGGCGCTCCAGACTATAATTGATAGCTGTGGTCTTACACAAATAATAAATGAACCCACGCATCGCAACAGTAATATGGTAGATCTCGTGCTTGTCAGGGGTGTCACCACTTCCAAAGTTATCATACTCCCTTAGCATCAAACAATCTATGTGAAACCTTTCAATCCAGTTTCAGGGCAAATCACTCTACGGCGACAGCCCTCGCAAAAATGACTAATGATCTAGTGGCAGCGCTAGGTGACATCATATGCAAATACGGTGTTAGCTTTCACTGTTATGCTGATGACACCCAACTCTACATGCCCCTAAAGCTGACCAACATGCCGGATTGTAGGCAGATGGAGGCGTGTCTTAATGAAATTCAACAATGGATGTCCGCTAACTTTTTGCAACTCAACGTAAAATGATGTGGTGGAACAAATTAAAATGATGTGGTGGAACAAATTAAAATGATGTGGTGGAACAAATTAAAAGGGTGTGGTGGTTCACATTAAAACGAGGCGGCGGACCAGTCGTGTCAGACCATAATGGATGTCATGGCATGCCACATTGAAATTATGGAACAGGTCTCATTATAATGAGGTGACGGTCCACAACCAATGATGTGGCGGACCAGTTGAAAATGACGTGCCAGAACACAATGAGTGATTAGAATTATGTGGCATGCTACATTACAATTATGGGATAGGTTCCATGAAAATGACATGGCGAGCCAAATTAGTACGAAGTGGCAGGCCACATTTAAAATGTATTGTCTCTTTGTTATGATATAAAGGAGGGGTGGTCGTAATGTATAAATATGTGTCAATGAAAGAGCTTTTTATGACTTTTTTTACAAACCCCGTTTCAATATGAGTTGGGAAATTGTGTTGGATGTAAATATAAACAGAATACAATGATTTTCAAATCATTTTCAACCCATATTCAATTTAAAATGCTACAAAGACAACATATTTGATGTTTAAACTGATAAAAACTTGGTTTTAAGAAAAAAAATAATCATTAACTTTAGAATTTGATGCCAGCAACACGTGACAAAGAAGTTGGGAAAGTGGCAAAAAATACTGATAAAGTTGAGGAATGCTCATCAAACACTAATTTGGAACATCCCACTGGTGTGCAGGCTAATTGGGAACAGGTGGGTGCCATGATTGGGTATAAAAACAGCTTCCGAAAAAATGCTCAGTCTTTCACAAGAAAGGATGGGGCGAGGTACACCCCTTTGTCCACAACTGCGTGAGCAAATAGTCAAACAGTTTAAGAACAACGTTTCTCAAAGTGCAAAATTTAGGGATTTCAACATCTACGCTCCATAATATCATCAAAAGGTTCAGAGAATCTGGAGAAATCACTCCACGTAAGCGGCATGGCCGGAAACCAACATTGAATGACCGTGACCTTCGATCCCTCAGACGACACTGTATCAAAAACCGACATCAATCTCTAAAGGATATCACCACATGGGCTCAGGAACACATAAGAAAACCACTGTCACTAAATACAGTTGGTCGCTACATCTGTAAGTGCAAGTTAAAGCTCCACTATGCAAAGCAAAAGCCATTTATCAACAACATCCAGAAATGCCGCCAGCTTCTTTGGGCCCGAGATCATCTAAGATGGACTGATGCAAAGTGGAAAAGTGTTCTGTGGTCTGACAAGTCCACATATCAAATTATTTTTGTAAATATTTGACATCGCGTCATCCGGACCAAAGGGGAAGCGAACCATCCAGACTGTTATCAACGCAAGGTTTGAAAACCAGCATCTGTGATGGTATGGGGGTGTATTAGTGCCCAAGGCATGGGTAACTTACACATCTGTGAAGGCACCATTAATGCTGAAAGGTACATACAGGTTTTGGAACAACATATGCTGCCCTCTAAGCGCCGTCTTTTTCATGGACGCCCCTCCTTATTTCAGCAAGACAATGCCAAGCCACATTCAGTCCCCCATGGAAAATGTGTGGCGCATTATGAAGCGTAAAATACGACAGCGGAGACCCCGGACTGTTGAACGACTGAAGCTCTACATAAAACAAGAATGGGAAAGAATTCCACTTTCAAAGCTTCAACAATTAGTTTCTTCAGTTCCCAAACGTTTATTGAGTGTTGTTAAAAGAAAAGGTGATGTAACACAGTGGTGAACATGCCCTTTCCCAACTACCAATGAAATTCTAAGTTAATTATTATTTGCAAAAAAAAATAAAGTTTATGAGTTTGAACATCAAATATCTTGTCTTTGTAGTGCATTCGATTGAATATGGGTTGAAAGGGATTTGCAAATCATTGTATTCCGTTTATATTTACATCTAACACAATTTCCCAACTCATATGGAGACGGGGTTTGTCACATACATCCATAAACATGGATAAATATGCAAAAGTGCAATATATTTATATGTACAGTCATCTATTTATTTATATCTGCACATTATTACTTTTTTATCCTGCACTACAATGAGCTAATGCAGGGGTGTCAAACTCAAATACAGAGTGGGCCAAAATTTTAAACGGAACAAAGCCGCGGGCCAAGGTTGAACAAATTAACCTTTTAATAGGGACCCAAACAAGTTTTGCATTGAATATTGAACAAGCAAGGCTTATATAACTTTAGTGACATGCAAAATCCAGTTTCAAATAATAATAAAACAAAATATCAATGGCATATCAAATAAAATTTAAATAAAAATGTAATGCCTTTTTTTCTATTTGCAATCTTCTGAGGTAAATATCAAATTTTTTCCACAGGCTAATAATAAATTGGAAAATAAAATAATAATGAATGAACCAATCATTCAAGCCTTGAAGTAGGAAGAGAAAATGCATGAATCAATCAATCATAGCTCGGCGGCATAGCTCGGTTGGTAGAGTGGCCGTGCCAGCAACTTGAGGGTTGCAGGTTCGATTCCCGCTTCCGCCATTCTAGTCACTGCCGTTGTGTCCTTGGGCAAGACACTTTACCCACCTGCCCCCAGTGCCACCCACACTGGTTTAAATGTAACTTAGATATTGGGTTTCACTATGTAAAGCCCTTTGAGTCACTAGAGAAAAGTGCTATATAAATATAATTCACTAATGAATGTTTACTTATATAGCCCTAAATCACTAGTGTCTCAAAGGGCTGCACAAACCACAACACAAACCACTACCACATCCTCGGTAGGCCCACATAAGATAAAACGTTAATTATTGGTCAGTTTGCTGGAAGTTTCCCGGAAGAGTTAGTGCTGCAAGGGGTTCTGGGTATTTGTTCTGTTGTGTTACGGTGCGGATAATCACCTGAAATGTGTTTGTCATTCTTGTTTGGTGTGGGTTCACAGTGTGGCGCATATTTGTAACAGTGCTAAAGTTGTTTATACGGCCACCTTCAGTGTGACCTGTATGGCTGTTGACCAAGTATGCCTTGCATTCACTTGTGCGTGTGTGTAAAAGCCACAAATATTATGTGACAGGCTGTTAGTATGGAGGAAAAGCGGACGTGACAACAGGTTGTAGAGAACGCTAAAGGCAGTGCCTTAAATGCACGCCCCCAATATAGTTGTCCAGGTGGAAATCGGTAGAAATTCGGGAGAATGGTTGCCCCGGGAGATTTTCGGGAGGGGCACTGAACTTCGGGAGTCTATCGGGAAAATTAGGAGGGTTGGCAAGTATGAGTATTAGCGGTGAATGCGGTGTTACAGCGGCACCGACGCTGTATAACACCAGCGGGCCAGCTCTAATGCTAAATTGATATTGCCTCAAGGGCCAAATTAAATTACACGGCGGGCCAGAGTTTGACACCCATGAGCTAATGCGTCAACATTTCGTTCTTACTGTAAAGTTCAAATTTAAATGACAATAAAAAGGTGGCAGAGGGGTTAGTGCGTCTGCCTCACAATACGAAGGTCTTGCAGTCCTGGGTTCAAATCCGGGCAAGGGATCTTTCTGTGTGGAGTTTGCATGTTCTCCCCGTGAATGCGTGAGTTCCCTACGGGTACTCCGGCTTCCTCCCACTTCCAAAGACATGCACCTGGGGATAGGTTGATTGGCAACACTAAATTGGCCCTAGTGTGTGAATGTGAGTGTGAATGTTGTCTGTATATCTGTGTTGGCCCTGCGATGAGGTGGCAACTTGTCCAGGGTGCACCCCGCCTTCCGCCCGATTGTAGCTGAGATAGGCGCCAGCGCCCCCCGCGACCCCGTAAGGGAGAAAGCGGCAGAAAATGGATGGATGGATGGAATAAAAAGGAAGTTAAATCATGAGGACTTCCATGGCAGCATCAACAGGGCCTTAGTTATATTTGTGCTAAAAATGCAAGACGAGGCGCGAATGTCAAGTTGTTTTTGTCGGGGACGACCGCGGCCGTTACTTCCTGTTTGCGTACGGCGGAGGACTGTGGCCCCCTTGTGTACCTGGGGGCCGGCAGCCCTGGGACTTCACTGCCAATGTGGAAGTTATTCCTTTGTCTAATCGCTTTCAAATGGAGTCAGGCCGCCCTCCCGAGATCCCTCAAATGGGCCAAAAAAAAAAAAAAAAAAAAAGGTCTGAGGCCAGTCTAAATATTTGGTAGTCTTAGCAGGTTCACGTTAAAAGACGCGCAACACACACACACACACACACACCAGTGCACACGGTGTGAATGCACAAGCAGGCGGAGGCTGTGAAGTTGAATGGCATAGCTCAAAGCCTTCCTCCCCCCATCCCCTCTTTCTCTCTCTCAACCGCCAAACCCCCAACTCCCCCCCTCTTTCTGCAGCTCAGAGGAATTCATTAACTGCCTCTCCACAGAGACACTATGGAAATCAGGCGGCTACAAAGGCAGGCGGAGAGGGTGGGAGGCTAGGCGCTGCCTTGAATGGGGTTATATTATCCTATTAGATGGGTGGATGTGTCTCCTTTCCCTCCCCTGTCATGAGAAAACAACATCAATTTTGAGTGAGAAGCAAGGCGGAGCGAGCGAGGAGAGAGAGAGAGAGGAAGTTGAGAGTGTTTAACGTTTCTCTTTTATGGAGCCGAAATGGAGAGTCCCTTGGCTCCGTTTACCTTGGCAATGAGGCTTCTCCATGAATGCCATTTAAAATGCCACAGAGATTAAGCAACACACACACACACACACACACACACGCACACACACACACAGCATCATGATGTGTGTTTAGGAAAAAAGGGCTTTGCGATGCCCTCCAGGTGCCTGCACCGAGAGGACCCTCATACTTAACCCGAGTGGGCTTTAAGCACTCTAATGAAATCATTAGACTCCACGCCTCCTCCTTCGCTCATTGAGGGTGTGTGTGTGTGTGTGGAGGGGAGGCATACACTCCGGGAGGATGATGATGGTGATGATGATGATGAATGTGTATTTATGGCGAAGGAGTAATTACACCGCTAACCTCTGAGGGAAGCCAGGAGGGCCCACAGGCCAGTGAGCAGGGCGCTCAACCTCATTAGCGCTGCCCGACTGCTCCAGTGTGTGTGTGTGTGTGTGTGTGTGTGTGTGTGTGTGCGTGTGTGTGTGCAAAAGAATTGTTGCTATTTTGACGTTGGGAACCTGTTAATGAAAAGGCAATAAGCGCCATGAGAGTGGCATTTCAGCCTTAAAGACCTAAGAAAGCCACTACTAGCGACCACGCAGTCTGATAGTTTATATATCAATGATGAAATATTAACATTGCAACACATGCCAATACGGCCTTTTTAGTTTACTAAATTGCAATTTTCAAATTTCGCTATAAGTCGCCTGTTTCCATCGCATAATTCCACAGTATTGTGGACATCTGTGTTGCTGAATCTTTTGCAATTTGTTCAATGGATAATGGAGACGTCAAAGAAGAAAGCTGTAGGTGGGAAGCGGTGTATTGCGGCCGCCTTTAGCAACACAAACGCAGTTGGTGTTTCATTGTTTACATTCCCGAAAGATGACGGTGAAGCTTTACTATGGAGCAGAGCGGTCAAGCGGAAACGGTTGGATTGGACCACACACACAAAGTACAGTGTATTATGCAGCGATCATTTCGAAAGATCGTGTTTCGAAGAGGGTCCTTTACGAAGGGCAGAGATGGGCATCGCCACCACCCGTCGACTGGTGCTGAAGGTTGTACAAGTATGACCATATAATCTCACTGAAACACTAGTAACACAATAAGCAGATAAGGGATTTTCCAGAATTATCCTAGTAAATGTGTCTTAATAACATCTGTATCGCTCCCACTGTATAGTCTTTTTCTTCTTTCTAGTCCGTCACTCTCACATTTCCTCATCCACGAATCTTTCATCCTCGCTCAAATTAATGGGGAAATTGTCGCTTTCTCGGTCCGAATCGCTCTCGCTGCCGGTGGCCATGATTGGAAACAAAGTTCAGATGTGAGGAGCTCCACAACCCGTGACGTCACGCGCACATCGTCTGCTACTTGGGGCGGCATAGCTCGGTTGGTAGAGTGGCCGTGCCAGCAACTTGAGGGTTGCAGGTTCGATCCCCTGCTTACGCCATCCTAGCCACTGCCGTTGTGTCCTTGGGCAAGACACTTTACCCACCTGCTCCCAGTGCCACCCACACTGGTTTAAATGTAACTTAGATATTGGGACACTTTTGTCACTCGAGAAAAGCGCTAAATATATATAATTCACTTCACTATTTCTGTTACACGCAAGGCTTTTTTATTAGCGACCAAAAGTTGCAAACTTTATCGTCGATGTTCTCTACTAAATCCTTTCAGCAAAAATATGGCAATATCGCGAAATGATCAAGTATGACACATAGAATGGACCTGCTATCCCCGTTTAAATAAGAAAATCAAATTTCAGTAGGCCTTTAAAACTGTTTTAAATGTGTGTGTTTTTTTCACAATATGATGCACAATATTACATAATCCATCCATCCATTTTCTACCGCTTATTCCCTTTCGGGGTCGCGGGGGGCACTGGCGCCTATCTCAGCTACAATCGGGCGGAAGGCGGGGTACACCCAGGACAAGTCGCCACCTCATCACAGGGCCAACACAGATAGACAGACAACATTCACACTCACATTCACACACTAGGGCCAATTTAGTGTTGCCAATCAACCTATCCCCAGGTGCATGTCTTTGGAAGTGGGAGGAAGCCGGAGTAC
>NC_084631.1:36024568-36067068 GCF_033978795.1 Nerophis ophidion | reverse complement strand
ATAAGTAAAGGAAATGATCTGAAATATAGTTACAAACATAAGGATGCAATAGATAAATAGAGCTAAATAGTATGTTAGCATTGATTAGCTTGCAGTCATGCACTGACCAAATATGCCTGATTAGCACTCAATGACAACAACAGGGTTCGCCTTGGTGCATTGACGCACAGCATAAAACGTTTGGTGGACAAAATGAGACGATGAAGGAGCGGCATAAAACACGTCTTTCAGCGGCAGCGGCCGAAAAAGTGGTACATGCCAACAAACTATTACGTCCTGGTGCACACAACTACGGTGAGTTCAAGGACCACCGAAATTGGTAGGACAAAATGGCGCTCGCCAAATACTCAGTGAAGCATAAACACAGACATATCAAACAGTGATAGTTCGAACTATTAGGATGGTTTGTGTCATGTTTGTTAGAAAACATTAAAAGAACATATTTTCTCAAATCTTTTTCCATTTTCATCCTTTTGTTGTTGTTTTTTAATCTCCAGCGAGCCACTAGGGCAGGGCTAAAGAGCTGCATGCAGATCGAGAGCTGGACAGTAAGGGTAATATGCATACTTGCCAACCTTGAGACTTTCGATGTCAGGAGGTGGGGGGCACGGTCGGGGGTGGGGCTGGGGGGTGTGGTTGGGGCGGGGTGTAGTAGGGGGCGTGGTTAAGAGTCAAGTGTTTCATATATATATAAATATACAGTATATAAGAAACACTTGACTTTCAGGGAATTCTAGCTATATGTATTTATTGATTTTATTTTATATATATATATATATATATATATATAAATATATATATATATATATATATATATATATATGAATAAATACTTGAATTTCAGTGTTCATTTATATACACATATACACATAACACTCATCTACTCATTGTTGAGTTAAGGGTTGAATTGTCCATCTTTGTTCTATTCTCTGTCACGATTTTTCTAACCATATGCATGTACAGTAGATGGCAGTATTGTCCTGTTTAACAGTGTCACAACATTGCTGTTTACGGCAGACAAACTGCTTTACGGTAGACGAAAACCTAACTACTGTTGTTGTGTGTTGTTACCGCGCCGGGTAACTGCCTAACAATAAACCCACGTAAGAAACCAAGAACTCGCCCTCGATCATTCTACAGTTATAACGTCAATGGGCAGACACGCTGTTTATATTGTGGGAAAGCAGATGTGAAAACAGGCTGTCCTCACTCAGGTCCGCATGGAGCTGGAGGGGGCGTGGCCTCCAGCTCGCCTGAATTTCGGGAGATTTTCGGGAGAAAATTTCTCCCGGCAGGTTTTCGGGAGAGGCGCAGAATTTCGGGAGTCTACCGGAAAATCCGGGAGGGTTGGCAAGTATGGTAATATGACTTCAGTAAACTTTTTAACGACTCTTCCCACCTCTGACGCTGTGTTTACTGTTTTGCACAATTGTACCTCAAGACAAGTCAAAAGTATTACATGCTCATGCATATTCATTAAAAAAGTAACCAGCATACAACATTTGGTCAACAAAGTAGAAGAAGAGTAGGACTGTTTCATAAGTCCTGTCCTAAATGTGTCACTGAGCAGCACTTCTCTGCCATCTAACCCTCGGCCATCTCCACATCCCACACTCCCTCCTGAAAATATGCTCGACGGACATTCCTGCAGGACCTTGCAGGACATACCCATAATCCCTCTACCTCGCCACATCTGCTGCTCGTAAGCGTGCGGATCAGCCGTCCAAGTGTGCGTTAACTGCAGTTGTGAGTAAAAACCCAGTCATATTGTCATAGACATGATGGCATCTAAGATAGCTGGTGATCAGCGCTCAAATCACCAGCTAGCAATTAGCAGCGGTATGTTGTATTATTCCAGCTTCTTAGTATTGCACAATACCAAGGTACCTTTGGAACAGTAGAACAGTATTATACAAAATATATGAGTAGTAGTGACTTCAACCATTATGAAGCAACAACAGTTTTAATGCCGTGTCAATACAGCTTGTGAGTGTGCCATACGCACACAGAGGTGTCATTCGACCTAAAACTGAAATATTTAACGACAATACTAAGTGTCAGGTTTGTGAGTTGCAAAGTGTTGCGTTATTAGTTATTACTGTCTCGAGAGAATGCCAAGAGTGTGTATCGGCGCAAAGGGTGGCTATTTTGAAGAAACTAGAAGATAAAACATGTTTTCAGTTCCCGTATTTCCTTGAATTGTATGCACCTGCCTAGAATTACTGCCGGGTCAAACTCGTTTCGCAAAATATTATTTTTATAAGCGCATGTCTAGAATTTTTGCCGGGTCAAACTCGTTTCGCCAAATAATTAGCATATGCCTAGAATATCCACCGGGTCAAACTCGTTACCTCACGAGTGACACTTCACCTGTCATCATTTTCAAAATGGAGGAGGCTGATTTCACTCATTTGAAATCGCATAAAGGGAAGAAGATTAAGAGCTATTCAGTCGGATTTAAGGTCCAAGCTATTGAATATGCTAAAAAGAACAGTAAGCAGCTATGTTTTATTGATATACCGTAGCTGCGTGTGTCAAATATGAGTCATTAAATGACTCCTGCCTCCTGGTGGTAGAGGGCGCTAGTGATCCTTCTTGCGACTACTCGGCTGCAGAAGAAGTGACAACAAGCAGCGATCATTCATGTTTTCCTCTCGCTTGCACTTTTAACATGGAGGATTACATATCTAAAATAAAACTGTTTTCTAAACTGGACTTTCAATCGAAGCAGGAGGTAATAAAGGAAGATCTCCATCGAGACAGATAGACTTTTAAAACTGAAGAAAGATAAGGAAGACTTCTATAAACAAGTTATCGATGCTTTTGATCAGAAGGAGCTGCGCATGGACTTCATTTATAAGTAAAGGTAAGAACATAATAAAGTTTTTTTTTATTAAATGTGCTTTTCATGATGGTATCCTTACATCACACTCAAATTTTTAAGCGCAGGCCTAAATTTACCGCATGCCTTTTGGTAAACGCCGGAGTGAGAAGAGATTTTAAATTAATTAGCGCCCCGGCGGCAATTCAAGGAAATACGGTATTTCAACTTTTTTGTTGTTGTTGTTGTTTTTTTTGTTAAGTACATAACTCCACATGCGTTCATTCATGGTTTTGATGTGACAATCTACGATGTAAATGGTCATGGAAATAAAGAAAACACGTTGAATGAGATAAAGGTGTGTTTCTTTCTCTAATTCTAATAAATGATGACGGTCATTAGTTATGATGAATATAAACAGTCCAGTAATTTGACAGTGAGTTCTGAGTATGTGGTTTTACTGCCCTCTAGTGGCTGTGTTTAGGTCTGTGTTGCGTAAAAGGAGATAAACATCAATACTGTATTTGTTTTTCCAATTTGTGTTAAAAATCCTGTGATTTATGAGTTTGTGACGAACCCCAAGATGCAGAGAAGGAGGCAGGCATTTTGCAGGTAAACATGATTTAATTAAAACTAAACAAGAACAAACAAAAGGGTATTAACGAAAGGCGCGCACGAGGCGGATAACAAACTAAAAGAGCTAGCATGGGAGCTAGAAAACAAATGGAGCTTAGTATGAAAGCTAACAAAAACAAAAGGGCCTAGCGTGGAAGCTAGCAGGTAGCGAGCAGAAAAACAGAAGTTGATACTTGTTGTGTGAAAACAAATTGGAAGCAGGGAACAAAAGACAGTAAGCTACAAACAGCTACCCGAAATATAGCTTACAGCTACGCTGCAACGACACGACAGGAGCGACAACACAGAAGTAACAATAATCCAGCCCTGACTGGATGGGAAGACAGGTCTAAATAGGACCGGGCTGATTGACACCAGGTGTGGCCAGGTGCCAATCAGCCGCAGCTGAGGGGAAACAGCGCCCAGGGATCAACACAGGAAACAGACAAAATAAGAGCGCTGACAGGAAATACTTCACGCACAGAGGAAACAAAGACAAATGCAGAAGAAAAAACTAAAATATAAACAAACTATCTGGGACAATCCTGACCAAAATCACAAGTTTATTCATTGTTATTGAAAGGAAAAAGGTCTCAAAAAATGGCAACTTTCTGGTAAAAGCTGTCGCAAATTCAGACAATTTAGGCCTCAACAATCACAATATATGTATATTTATCATATATTATATACATAATATATTATACATATTGTATTATTATTTATTATTATTGTCTATTGTGAGCGAACTGTGGTCATGAATTTCCCCCAAGGATCAATAAAGTACTTTCTATTCTATGCTATTCTAATTGGCACATGTCCTACATTTTAGAGACAAACCACTAATGATAATGACGCAGTAAATTGCATGATGCGGACACATTTGTTACTGGATACTTTCTCCTAAGTCTCTGAGACTTTATTTGTGTAAGTAACATGCAAATATAATTATTTCATACTTGTTTATATTGACAAATGTGCTGTTTGACAGTGCAATATTGTTCAATGACAATTACATATGTCTAGCTTGTGTGCTATTGTGTGCTTAGCTGTTGTGTAGCTGCTAGCTCCTAGTAGCCTAGCAAGGTTACCCTTTCTAAATGACTAAATTAGACGAAAAAACTAACCGGAGCACATTTAAATGTTAATTGGCACATGTCCTACATTTTAGAGACAAACCGATACATGTTTTTTTCCGCTGATATCGGTCCGATATCAGCACGGATCAGACCACTCTTAGTGGTTAGTGACGCTCACTTGTGTAAAAAAAGAGTCCTGCAAGGTTCGGGCATGTGTGATTTGTGATGAAAAAAACAACAACTTTATTTTTACACATCTCCTTAATTTAAGTTTATGATGCAGTAAATTGCATGATGCGGACACGTTTGTTACTGGATACTTTCTCCTAAGTCTCGGAGACTTTGTATTTTTAAATAATATGCAAATATGATTTTTTTCACACTTGTTTTTATTGACAAATGTGCTGTTTGACACTGCAATATTGTTCAATGACGATGACATATGTCTAGCTTGTGTGCTATTGTGTGCTTAGCTGTTGTGTAGCTGCTAGCTCTTTTGCTGTTTACCTTTTGTAAATCACTAAATTAGAAGAAAAAAAATAACCGGAGCACATTTAAATGTTAATTGCCACATGTCCTACATTTTAGAGACAAACCGATACATGTTTTTTTCCGCTGATATCGGTCCGATATCAGCACGGATCAGACCACTCTTAGTGGTTAGTGACGCTCACTTGTGTAAAAAAAGAGTCCTGCAAGGTTCGGGCATGTGTGACTTGTGATGAAAAAAACAACAACTTTATTTTTACACATCTCCTTAATTTAAGCTTATGACGCAGTAAATTGCATGACGCGGACACGTTTGTTACTGGATACTTTCTCATTAGTCTTGGAGACTTTATTTGTGTAAGTAACATGCAAATATAATTATTTCATACTTGTTTTTATTGACAAATGTGCTGTTTGACACTGCAATATTGTTCAATGACGATGACATATGTCTAGCTTGTGTGCTATTGTGTGCTTAGCTGTTGTGTAGCTGCTAGCTCTTTTGCTGTTTACCTTTTGTAAATGACTAAATTAGAAGAAAAAAAATAACCGGAGCACATTTAAATGTTAATTGCCACATGTCCTACATTTTAGAGACAAACCGATACATGTTTTTTTCCGCTGATATCGGTCCGATATCAGCACGGATCAGACCACTCTTAGTGGTTAGTGACGCTCACTTGTGTAAAAAAAGAGTCCTGCAAGGTTCGGGCATGTGTGATTTGTGATGAAAAAAAACAACAACTTTATTTTTACACATCTCCTTAATTTAAGTTTATGATGCAGTAAATTGCAAGATGCGGACACGTTTGTTACTGGATACTTTCTCCTAAGTCTCGGAGACTTTGTATTTTTAAATAATATGCAAATATGATTTTTTTCACACTTGTTTTTATTGACAAATGTGCTGTTTGACACTGCAATATTGTTCAATGACGATGACGTATGTCTAGCTTGTGCGCTATTGTGTGCTTAGCTGTTGTGTAGCTGCTAGCTCTTAGTAGCCTAGCATGTTTACCTTTGGTAAATGACTAAATTAGAAGAAAAAACTAACCGCAGCACATTTAAATGTTAATTGCCACATGTCTTACATTTGAGAGACAAACTGATACATGTTTTTTTCCGCTGATATCGGTCCGATATCAGCACGGATCAGACCACTCTTACTGGTTTGTGACGCTCACTTGTGTAAAAAAAAGAGTCCTGCAAGGTTCGGGCATGTGTGATTTGTGATGAAAAAAACAACAACTTTATTTTTACACATCTCCTTAATTTAAGCTTATGATGCAGTAAATTGCATGATGCGGACATGTTTGTTACTGGATACTTTCTCATAAGTCTTGGAGACTTTATTTGTGTAAGTAACATGCAAATATAATTATTTCATACTTGTTTTTATTGACAAATGTGCTGTTTGACACTGCAATATTGTTCAATGACGATGACATATGTCTAGCTTGTGTGCTATTGTGTGCTTAGCTGTTGTGTAGCTGCTAGCTCTTTTGCTGTTTACCTTTTGTAAATCACTAAATTAGAAGAAAAAAAATAACCGGAGCACATTTAAATGTTAATTGCCACATGTCCTACATTTTAGAGACAAACCGATACATGTTTTTTTCCGCTGATATCGGTCCGATATCAGCACGGATCAGACCACTCTTAGTGGTTAGTGACGCTCACTTGTGTAAAAAAAGAGTCCTGCAAGGTTCGGGCATGTGTGATTTGTGATGGAAAAAAACAACAACTTTATTTTTACACACCTCCTTAATTTAAGTTTATGATGCAGTAAATTGCAAGATGCGGACACGTTTGTTACTGGATACTTTCTCATAAGTCTTGGAGACTTTATTTGTGTAAGTAGTATGCAAATATAATTATTTCATACTTGTTTATATTGACAAATGTGCTGTTTGACACTGCAATATTGTTCAATGATGATTACATACGTCTAGCTTGTGTGCTATTGTGTGCTTAGCTGTTGTGTAGCTGCTAGCTCTTAGTAGCCTAGCATGTTTACCTTTTGTAAATCACTCAATTAGAAGAAAAAAACTAACCGGAGCACATTTAAATGTTAATTGGCACATGTCCTACATTTGAGAGACAAACCGATACATGTTTTTTTCCGCTGATATCGGTCCGATATCAACACGGATCGGGCCACTCCTAGTGGTTAGTGACGCTCACTTTTGTAAACAAGAGTCCTGCAAATTGTGGGCATGTGTGATTTGTGATGAGAAAAAACAACAACTTTATTTTTACACATCTCCTTAATTTAAGCTCATTACTAAGTAAATTGAACGATGCAGACACGTTTGTTACTGGATACTTTCTCCTAAGTCTTGGAGACTTTATTTGTGTAAGTAGTATGCAAATATAATTATTTCATACTTGTTTATATTGACAAATGTGCTGTTTGACACTGCAATATTGTTCAATGATGATTACGTACGTCTAGCTTGTGTGCTATTGTGTGCTTAGCTGTTGTGTAGCTGCTAGCTCTTAGTAGCCTAGCAAGGTTACCCTTTCTAAATGACTAAATTAGAAGAAAAAAATAACCGGAGCACATTTAAATGTTAATTGCTACATGTCCTACATTTGAGAGACAAACTGATACATGTTTTTTTCCGCTGATATCGGTCCGATAGCAACACGGATCGGGCCACTCCTAGTGGTTAGTGACGCTCACTTGTGTAAACAAGAGTCCTGCAAGGTTCGGGCATGTGTGCTTTGTGATGGGGGGAAAAAAACACTTTATTTTTACACATCTCCTTAATTGAAGTTTATGATGCAGTAAATTGCACGATGCGGACACGTTTGTTACTGGATACTTTCTCCTAAGTCTCGGAGACTTTGTATTTTTAAATAATATGCAAATATGATTTTTTTCACACTTGTTTTTATTGACAAATGTGCTGTTTGACACTGTAATATTGTTCAATGACGATTACGTATGTCTAGCTTGTGCGCTATTGTGTGCTTAGCTGTTGTGTAGCTGCTAGCTCTTAGTAGCCTAGCATGTTTACCTTTGGTAAATGACTAAATTAGAAGAAAAAACTAACCGCAGCACATTTAAATGTTAATTGCCATATGTCCTACATTTTAGAGACAACCCGATACATGTTTTTTCCTGCTGATATCGGTCCGATATCAACACAGATCAGACCACTCTTAGTGGTTAGTGACGCTCACTTGTGTAAACAAGAGTCCTGCAAGGTTCGGGCATGTGTGATTTGTGATAAAAAAAACAACTTTATTTTTACACATCTCCTTAATTTAAATTTATGATGCAGTAAATTGCATGATGCGGACACGTTTGTTACTGGATACTTTCTCCTAAGTCTCGGAGACTTTATTTGTGTAAGTAATATGCAAATATAGTTATTTCATACTTGTTTATATTAAATTGACAGTCCTGCAAGGTTCAAGCATGTGTGATGGAAATAAAAAAATCCCTTATTTTGGTCCCTGGGAAAGCTATTTGGAGACGTGACTGAGGGGCCAACACCCCAGAATTATTGGGGGGGTCCCCTCCAGCTCCGTCAGACTGGGAACCTGCAGACATGAGCGGTGTGTGACAGCGTGCAAATGGAAGACACTTCCCAGGTTCCTCCCCTCATGTTGGAAAACCACGTCACACGCGCGCGCACGTACGCGCACGCAACACACACGAGCCGCGCTAGCCAATGCACTAATCGCCTGCCCCTGGGCATAGGAGGAGCTTGCAGCTTTAAGTAGTTGCCAATCACTCACTCAGCTCCACTTCCAGAAAGATCCTGCGGCCAAACGCGCGCATCACTCCGCCCTCGACGTGCCAAAGTCGGGCTTGGACTCCGGGATCGTAGGCAGCTCAGAAACATTCTGGTGGTCCACACATTCATTTTTCTCTATTTTGGAATTCCTTCTTTTTTCTTTTCTTTTTTTTTTTTTTTTTCTTCTTGCCTCCACCGCCTCTTCTGGCCGACTTTTGAGAGAGATTTACCGGACATGGCTTTCCCTCAGCTGGGGTACCCCCAGTTCCTCAGTGCCTCCGCCCACGAGATTTACGCGGGGGAACGGCCGGCCTCGAGCCGGGAAGCAAGCGCCGAGAGCGGGGTGAGTTCGTCGGCCGCAGCCGCTGCTGTGGGCTCCATGCTGGGGATGTACGGGAGCCCGTGGGCGGCCCCCAACTATAGTGCCTTTTTGCCGTATAGCGGAGCTCCAGACCTGGCTCTCATCTCCCAGATGGTAAGTCAACTTTTGACGGTTTTAATAACATTTATTTATCGCATTTTGTGCGGAAAGTTTTGCAACTTTTTTTTTCTGCAGAGCAGTAAAATATGCACTAAATTGTCCAACGTGTCCACCTTCCAGGGCTCCCAGTACGAGCTGAAGGACAGCCCCGGTGCCCACCCGGCCTCCCTGCCGGCCGTGCACGCCGCGCAGAGCTTCTACTCATACGGACAGTATCCCTACGGGGATCCGTCGAGGGCCAAGACGGCCACCCGGGAGACCACCAGCACCCTGAAGGCCTGGCTGCAGGAGCACCAGAAGAACCCTTATCCCACCAAGGGGGAGAAGATCATGCTGGCCATCATTACCAGGATGACACTCACGCAGGTGGGGGGAGAATTAAAACAGCACTTGTTTGGATAAAACAGGGGTCCCGAAACTTGACTCGGGGGGCCACTTCTTTTTTGTCTTGTCATAACAATTTTCCACATTTTTTTGATTACTCACTTTATTTTTATTTATTTATTTTATTACCAGGATGACACTCACACAGTTGGGGAAACTATTAATACATGACTTGTTTGGATAAATGTGGGGTCCCAAAATTGCAGGGGCCATTTTTTTATTTTTGTCGTCTTGTCCCTACAATTTCCACATTTTTTCATTACTCACTTTATTTTTATTAGCAGGATGACAATCACACAGGTGGAGAAACTATTACAACAGGACTTGTTTGGATAAATCAGGGGTCCCAAAACTGCAGGGGCCACATTTTTAAAAACAGTTTTTGTTGTCTTGTCCCAAAAATTTCCACATTTTTTCATTACTCACTTTATTTGTATTTTTTTTTTATTAGCAGGATGACAATCACACAGGTGGATAAACTATTAAAACAGCACTTGTTTGGATAAATTAGGGGTCCCAAAACTGCAGGGGCCACATTTTTTTACATTATTTTTGTTGTCTTGACTCTACAATTTTCACATTTTTTTAATTACTCAATTTATTTGTATTTATTTACTTTATTAGCAGGATAACAATCACACAGGTGGAGAAACTATTACAACAGGACTTGTTTGGATAAATCAGGGGTCCCAAAACTGCAGGGGCCTATATTTTTTTAAATAATTTTTGTTGTCTTGTCCCAACAATTTCCACATTTTTTCATTACTCACTTTATTTGTATTTATTTATTTTATTAGCAGGATGACACTCACACAGGTGGATAAACTATTAAAACAGCACTTGTTTGGATAAATTAGGGGTCCCAAAACTGCAGGGGCCACATTTGTTTACATTATTTTTGTTGTATTTACTCAAAAATTTTCATATCTGTTTAATTACTCACTTTATTTGTATTTATTTATTTTATTAGCAGGATGACAATCATGAATGTGAGTGTGAATGTTGTCTGTCTATCTGTGTTGGCCCTGCGATGAGGTGGCGACTTGTCCAGGGTGTACCCCGCCTTCCGCCCGATTGTAGCTGAGATAGGCGCCAGCGCCCCCCGCAACCCCGAAAGGGAATAAGCGGTAGAAAATGGATGGATGGATGGACAATCACACAGGGGGAGAAACTATTACAACAGGACTTGTTTGGATAAATCAGGGGTCCCAAAATTGCAGGGGCCATTTTTAAATTTTTGTCGTCTTGACCCTACAATTTCCAAATTTTTTGGATTACTCACTTTATTTTTACTTATTTATTTTATTACCAGGAGGACACTCACACAGGTGGAGATACTATTAAAACAGAACTTGTTTGGATAAATCAGGGGTCTCAAAACTGCAGGGGCCACATTTTTTAAAATATTTTTTCTTGTCTTCACCCTACAATTTCCACATTTTTTCATTACTCACTTTATTTGTATTTATTTATTTATTTATTTATTTACTAGGATGAAACTCACACAGTTGGGGAAACTATTAATACATGACTTGTTTGGATAAATTAGGGGTCCCAAAACTGCAGGGGCCACATTTTTTAAATAATTTTTGTTGTCTTGACCCTACAATTTTCACTTTTGTTTAATTACTCACTTTAATTGTATTTATTTATTTTATTAGAAGGATGACAATCACACAGTTGGGGAAACTATTAATACATGACTTGTTTTGATAAATCAGGGGTCCCAAAATTGCAGGGGCCATTTTTTAATTTTTGTCGTCTTGTCCCTACAATTTCCACATTTTTTTGATTACTCACTTTATTTGTATTTATTTATTTTATTAGCAGGATGACACTCACACAGGTGGAGATACTATTAAAACAGAACTTGTTTGGATAAATCAGGGGTCCCAAAACTGCAGGGGCCACATTTTTTAAAATATTTTTTCTTGTCTTCTCCCTACAATTTCCACATTTTTTCATTACTCACTTTATTTGTATTTATTTATTTTATTAGCAGGATGACACTCACACAGGTGGATAAACTATTAAAACAGCACTTGTTTGGATAAATTAGGGGTCCCAAAACTGCAGGGGCCACATTTGTTTACATTATTTTTGTTGTCTTGACTCTACAATTTTCACATTTGTTTAATTACTCACTTTATTTGTATTTATTTATTTTATTAGCAGGATAACACTATTAAAACAGCACTTGTTTGGATAAATCATGGGTCCCAAAACTGCAGGGGCCACATTTTTTTTTTTTTACTTTTTGTTGTCTTGACCCTACAATTTTAATTTTTTTTTAAATTACTCACTTTATTTTTATTTATTTAATTTATTAGCAGGATGACACTCACACAGGTGGAGAAACTATTACAACAAAACTTGTTTGGATAAATCAGGGGTCCCAAAACTGCAGGGGCCACATTTTTTTAAATATTTTTTGTTGTCTTGTCCCTACAATTTCCATATTTTTCATTACTCACTTTATTTGTATTTATTTATTTATTTAATTACCAGGATGACACTCACACAGTTGGGGAAACTATTAGTACATGACTTGTTTGGATAAATCAGGGGTCCCAAAACTGCAGGGGCCACATTTTTAAAATATTTTTTGTTGTCTTCTCCCTACAATTTCCACATTTTTTCATTACTCACTTTATATGTATTTATTTATTTTATTACAAGGATGACACTCACACAGGTGGAGAAACTATTAAAACAGCACTTGTTTGGATAAATCAGGGGTCCCAAAACTGTAGGGGCCACTTTTTTTTTTTTTTTTTTTTTTTGTCTTGACCCTACAATTTTCACATTTGTTTAATTACTCACTTTATTTGTATTTATTTATTTTATTAGCAGGATAACACTCACACAGGTGGAGATACTATTAAAACAGCACTTGTTTGGATAAATTAGGGGTCCCAAAACTGCAGGGGCCACATTTTTTTTAAATAATTTTTGTTGTCTTCTCCCTACAATTTCCACATTTTTTTCATTACTCACTTTATTTGTATGTATTTATTTTATTAGCAGGATGACAATCACACAGGTGGAGAAACTATTACAACAGGACTTGTTTGGATGAATCAGGGGTCCCAAAACTGCAAGGGCCACATTTTTAAAAATTATTTTTGTTGTCTTGACCCTACAATTTTCACATTTTTTTTAATTACTCACTTTATTTGTATTTAATTATTTTATTACCAGGATGACACTCACACAAGTGGAGAAACTATAACAACAAGACTTGTTTGGATAAATCAGGGGTCCCAAAACGGCAGGGGCCACTTTTTTTTAAATAATTTTTGTTGTCTTCTCCCTACAATTTCCACATTTTTTCATTACTCACTTCATTTGTATTTATTTATTTATCTAGTTACCAGAATGACACTCACACAGTTGGGGAAACTATTAAAACATGACTTGTTTGGATAAATCAGGGGTCCCAAAATTGCAGGGGACATTTTTTAATTTTTGTCGTCTTGTCCCTACAATTTTCACATTTGTTTAATTACTCACTTTATTTGTATTTATTTATTTTATTAGCAGGATGACAATCACACAGGTGGAGAAACTATTAAAACAGGACTTGTTTGGATAAATCAGGGGTCCCAAAACTGCAGGGGCCACGTTTTTTGTTAATCCTTTTTTTATGTTGTCCCTACAATTTCCAAATGTTTTCATTACTCACTTTATTTGTATTTATTTATTTATTTAGTTACCAGGATGACACTCACACAGTTGGGGAAACTATTAAAACACGACTTGTTTGGATGAATCAGGGGCCCCAAAATTGCAGGGGCCATTTTTTTAATTTTTGTCGTCTTTTCCCAACAATTTCCACATTTTTTCATTACTCACTTTATTTGTATTTATTTATTTAGTTACCAGGATGACACTCACACAGTTGGGGAAACTATTAAAACACGACTTGTTTGGATGAATCAGGGGCCCCAAAATTGCAGGGGCCATTTTTTAAATTTTTGTCGTCTTTTCCCAACAATTTTCACATTTTTTCATTACTCACTTTCTTTGTATTTATTTATTTATTTATTTAGTTACCAGGATGACACTCACACAGTTGGGGAAACTATTAAAACACGACTTGTTTGGATGAATCAGGGGCCCCAAAATTGCAGGGGCCATTTTTTTTATTTTTGTCGTCTTTTCCCTACAATTTCCACATTTTTTCATTACTCACTTTATTTGTATTTATTTATTTATTTATTTATTTATCTAGTTACCAGAATGACACTCACACAGTTGGGGAAACTATTAAAACATGACTTGTTTGGATGAATCAGGGGCCCCAAAATTGCAGGGGCCATTTTTTTTATTTTTGTCGTCTTTTCCCTACAATTTCCACATTTTTTCATTACTCACTTTATTTGTATTTATTTATTTATTTATTTATCTAGTTACCAGAATGACACTCACACAGTTGGGGAAACTATTAAAACATGACTTGTTTGGATGAATCAGGGGCCCCAAACTTGAAGGGGCCCTTTTTATATTTTTGTCGTCTAATCCCTACAATTTTCACATTCTTTCATTACTCACTTTATTTGGATTTATTTATTTATTTATTTATTTAATTACCAGGATGACACTCACACAGTTGGGGAAACTATTAAAACATGACTTGTTTGGATGAATCAGGGGCCCCAAAATTGCAGGGGCCATTTTTTTTTTTTGCCACAATTTTTTTTTTTTAATCACCTACTTTGTCTTTTTAACTCGGGACGCTGTTGGGGCCTGCGGGTCGTAGTTTGAGGACCCCTGGGATACAAAGGTTAGGGTTAGAGTTAGTTAACCCTAACCCTTAAAAGTTACTTATTGACTCGAGGGCCACATTTGATTAATTGTTGTTCTCTTGTCCTTACAATGTCCTCATATTCTAAATTACTTGCTTAAATTTTCTTCTCAACTTGGTACGCTGCCAGTTTTTCCCCCCAAGTTGTTTTTACAACGAATTACTGTAAAATAAACAAATGGTCCCAGATTTACAGTAACATGCTAGCCTGGTTGTTTTTCACCATAAATGTACGGTTGTTGTTATTACAATGCATTACTGTAAATGGAAGAAAAAACAAAACACTACCACTTATTTTACAGCACAATTCCGGCAACTGAGCTGCCATTTTTCTTTTTCTTACTGTAAAATCACCACGTGAAGGGATATTTCCCATCATACATTTATCAGTGACAGAGCAGGAAGGGGCTAAGGATGAATTAATAGACAATTTATATGAGCTTTTTCTTTTCAACTCAGGATGCTGAGTATATTATCGAAATCCCAATTTCGATAATATTTCTAAATAAATTTGCATATTTTAAATCGCTTCTTTTTCGGTCTGGTTTGTGACTTCTTTAAATAAATCAGGGGTCCCATAACTTTTTGACTTGGGGGCCACAATTTCTTTATTTTTGTTCTCTTGTCCCTACAATTTCCAATGTTTTTCTTAATTTACTTCTTTTATTTGTCTTTCCAACCCAAGGTCGTAGTTTGAGGGCCCCTGGGATACAAATCACGATTTAGATAAAAACTCAAAAGTAATTTGCATATTTTAAATCGCTTTTTTTTTTTTTTTTTTTTTTTGGCCTACTCCAGGTGTTCACCTGGTTTGCAACTTGTTTGGATAAATCAGGGGTCCCGAAACTTTTTGACTTGGGGGCCACATCTTTTATTTTTGTTCTCCTCTCCCTTCAATCTCTTTTTTTTTTTTTTAAATGTACTCCCTTTATTTGTCTTTTCAACTTGGGACGCTGGTGGGGCCCGCGGGTCGTAGTTTGAGGGCCCCTGGAAGAAAAATCACGATTTCGATAATAATTTAAAATTAATTTGCATATATTAAATCGCATTGTTTTTTTTGTTTGTTTGGTTTTTTTGCCTACTCCAAGTGTCCACCTGGTTTGTGACTTCTTTGAATAAATCAGGGGTCCCGTAACTTTTTGACTTGGGGGCCACATTTTCTTTATTTTTGTTCTCTTGTCCCTACAATTTCCATTTTTTTTTCTTAATTTACTCCTTTTATTTGTCTTTCTAACCCAAGGTCGTAGTTTGAGGGCCCCTGGGATACAAATCACGGTTTTGATAATAACTCAAAAATTATTTGCATATTTTAAATCGCGGTTTTTTTTTTCGGCCTCCTCCAGGTGTCCACCTGGTTTGCGACTTGTTTGGATAAATCAGACTTAGGGGCCACATTTTCTTTATTTTTGTTCTATCTTCCCTACAATTTCCACATTTTTTTCTTAATTTACTCCCTTTATTTGTCTTGCCAACCCAAGGTCGTAGTTTGAGGGCCCCTGGGATACAAATCACGATTTCGATAATAACTCAAAAGTAATTTGCATATTTTAAATCGCAGTTTTTTTTCGGCCTCCCCCAGGTGTCCACCTGGTTTGCGACTTGTTTGGATAAATCAGACTTAGGGGCCACGTTTTCTTTATTTTTGTTATATCGTCCCTACAATTTCCACATTTTTTCTTAATTTATTCCCTTTATTTGTCTTTCCAACCCGAGGTCGTAGTTTAAGGGCCCCTTGGATACAAATCACGATTTTGATAAAAACTCAAACTTAATTTGCATATTTTAAATCGCAAGGTTTTTTCCGGCCTCCTCCAGGTGTCCACCTGTTTTGCAACTTGTTTGGATAAATCAGACTTGAGGGCCACATTTTTTATTTCTTCTTTTTTTGTTCTCTTGTCCCTAAAATTTCCAATTTTTTTCTTAATTTACTCCCTCTATTTGTTTTTTCAACCCGAGACGCTAGTGGGGCCCACGGGTTGTAGTTTGAGGGCCCCTGGGATACAAGTCACGATTTCGACAATAGTTCAAAAGTAATTTGCATATTTTAAATCGCTTTCTTTTTTCTGGCCTCCTCCAAGTGTCCACCTGTTTTGCAACTTGTTTGGATAAATCAGACTTGGGGGCCACATTTTTTTTTTTGTTTTTTTTTTTGTTCTTTTGTCCCTAAAATTTCTACATTTTTTCTTAATTTACTCCTATTATTTGTCTTTTCAACCTGAGACGCTAGTGGGGCCCGCGGGTTGTTTGAGGGCCCCTGGGATCCAAGTCGCGATTTTGGTAATAATTCAAAATTAATTTGCATATTTTAAATCGCGTTTTTTTTTTCCGGCCTCCTCCAGGTGTCCACCTGGTTTGCAACTTGTTTGGATAAATCAGACTTGAGGGCCACATTTTTTAATTTATTCTTTTTTTGTTCTCTTGTCCCTACAATTTCCACATTTTTTTTCTTAATTTACTCCCTTTATTTGTCTTTCCAACCCGAGGTCGTAGTCTGAGGGCCCCTGGGATACAAATCACGATTTCGATAATAACTCAAAAGTAATTTGCATATTTTAAATCGCAGTTTTTTTTCCGGCCTCCTCCAGGTGTCCACCTGGTTTGCGACTTGTTTGGATAAATCAAACTTGGGGGCCACATTTTTTTGTTTGTTTGTTTGTTTTTTGTTTGTTTGTTTTGTTCTCTTGTCCCTAAAATGTCAAAAAAAATTCTTAATTTACTCCTATTATTTGTCTTTTCAACCCGAGACGCTAGTGGGGCCCGCGGGTTGTTTGAGGGCCCCTGGGATACAAATCACGATTTCGATAATAACTCAAAAGCAATTTGCATATTTTAAATCGCGGGGTTTTTTTTCGGCCTCCTCCAGGTGTCCACCTGGTTTGCAACTTGTTTGGATAAATACGCCTCAGGGGCCACATTTTTTTATTTATTCTTTTTTTGTTCTCTTGTCCCTACAATTTCCACATTTTTTTTCTTAATTTACTCCCTTTATTTGTCTTTCCAACCCGAGGTCGTAGTTTGAGGGCCCCTGGGATACAAATAATTCAAAATGAATTTGCATATTTTAAATCGCGGTTTTTTTTCCCGGCCTCCCCCAGGTGTCCACCTGGTTTGCCAACGCGCGCCGGCGCCTGAAGAAGGAGAACAAGGTGACGTGGGGCCGCAGCGCGGAGGACCGGGACGGACGCATCTTCAGCAGCGACAACGAGGACGAGCACGGCAAGAACGGCAGCGACGAGGAGGAAGAGGAGGATGAGGAGGAGGAGATCGACTTGGAAACGGTGGACAGCGAGCGGCCGGAGGAGGAGCGCGCAGGCGGCAAGAAGGCGGGCATGGAGGCGGCAGACACGGAGGCCTCGACCGAGGCGAGCCCCAGGACGCTTTCCCTCGCCAAAGTCCAGCCTGCGGCGGTCAAACTCGACGCGGATCTGTCGCCCATCAGACCGCCGCAGAGCAAACCCAAAATCTGGTCCCTCGCGGAGACCGCGGCGGCCCCGGACAGCGGCGCGCACAAAGCCGCCCTGCACGCACATGCGCAGGCGCACCACCCGGCGCTGCTCCCGGGTAACCAGGGGATTTACACCTGCCAGATCGGCAAACTGCACAACTGGGCCAACGCGGCCTTCCTCAACGCCAACTCGCTTTTCAACATGCGCTCGCTGCTCGGGGGCGCGCCGGGCGGACACGTCGTGCCTTCTTTCCGCGGCGCGCACGCCCCCTGCGCCGCGCGACCCGGGCGGGCCACCGGCACGTCGGGGACGGAGGACGACAGCGACGACGGGGGGGACTCGTCCGGAAGCTTTAGCCCGAAACGAGACGGTATGCCGCCCGACGCCGCGCGTCGCCGCACATTCGCGCCCAGACTTCAATTCCACCCTCTTTTCGTTCCAGATGAAGACAGCGACCACAGAGCGGATTCTCTCAAGTCTCCATTCCGGATCATCACCGACAGGTAACCTCTCACCTTTCACGAATAAATATTGCAATAATCATATTTGTTTTGAAAAAGCAGTACGTTGCGTAAATTAGTATTATTATTATTATTTTTGGGTCATGAAAAAGGGAGTTTTTTTGTTTTGGTGCACTTATTGTAAGTTTATTTTTGTGTTTTTTTATGTTGATTTAATAATTAAAAAAGATATTTAAAAAATATTCTACGGCACGGTGGTAAAGGTCATAATCGTCATCATATAAGAAAAAAAAAAGTGTAAATTTTACGTGGCTTGCATTTTCATGAAAGGAATAAAAATAAATGATAATGATCTTTGTTGGCCCTGTAATGAGGTGGCGACTTGTCCAGGGTGTACTCCGCCTTCTGCCCGATTGTAGCTGAGATAGGCGCCAGCGCCCCCCGCGATCCCAAAAGGGAATAAGCGGTAGAAAAATGGATGGATGGATAATTTTTGTTTTTTTGGTCATGAAAAAGAGAGTTTTTTTGTGTTGGTGCACTAATTTTAAGTTTATTTTGTGTGTTTTTATGTTGATTTAATAATTAAAAAATAAATTAAACAAGCGGTAGAAAATGGATGGAAAATGGATGGATGGATGGATGGATTAAACAATTATTCTGCGGCCCGGTGGTTGGGGACCACAGGTATAGGTCATAATCATCATCATATAAGAAAAACTAAAGAAAAAAAAAAGTGTAAATTGTACTTGGCTTACATTTTCATGAAAGGAATAAAAATAAATGATAATGATATTTGTTGGCCCTGTGATGAGGTGGCGACTTGTCCAGGGTGTACGCCGCCTTCTGCCCGATTGTAGCTGAGATAGGCGCCAGCGCCCCCCGCGATCCCAAAAGGGAATAAGAGGTAGAAAAATGGATGGATGGATAATTTTTGTTTTTTTGGTCATGAAAAAGGGAGTTTTTTTGTGTTGGTGCACTAATTGTAAGTTTATTTTGTGTTTTTTATGTTGATTTAATAATTAAAAAATAAATTAATAAAAAAATTATTCTGCGGCCAGGTGGTTGGGGACCACTGGTAAAGGTCATAATCATCATATAAGAAAAAAAAAAGAAAAAAAAGTGTTACTTGTACTTGGCTTGCATTTTCATGAAAGGAATACAAATAAATGATAATGATCTGTGTTGGCCCTGTGATGAGGTGGCGACTTGTCCAGGGTGTACGCCGCCTTCTGCCCGATTGTAGCTGAGATAGGCGCCAGCGCCCCCCCGCGATCCCAAAAGGGAATAAGCGGTAGGAAAATGGATGGATGGATAATTTTTGTTTTTTTGGTCATGAAAAAGAGAATTTTTTTCTTGTTGGTGCACTAATTGTAAGTTTATTTTGTGTGTTTTTATGTTGATTTAATAATTAAAAAATAAATAAAACAATTATTCTGCGGCCCGGTGGTTGGTGATCACTGGTAAAGGTCATAATCATCATCATATAAGAAAAAAAAGAAAAGAAAAAAAGTGTAAATTGTACGTGGCTTGTTTATATGCATTTTCATGAAAGGAATAAAAATAAATGATGATGATCTTTGTTGGCCCTGTGATGAGGTATCGACTTGTCCAGGGTGTACGCCGCCTTCTGCCCGATTGTAGCTGAGATAGGCGCCAGCGCCCCCCGCGATCCCAAAAGGAAATAAGCCGTAGAAAAATGGAAGGATGGATAATTTTTTTTTTTGTTTGTTTTGGTCATGAAAAAGGGAGTTTTTTTGTGTTGGTGCACTAATTGTAAGTTTCTTTTGTGTTTTTTTATGTTGATTTAATAATTGAAAAAAATATTTAAAAAATATTCTACGGCACGGTGGTTGGGCACCACTGGTAAAGGTCATAATCATCATCATAAAAGAAAAAAAAAGGGGTAAATTTTACGTGGCTTGTTTATATGCATTTTCATGAAAGGAATAAAAATAAATGATAATGATCTTTGTTGGCCCTGTGATGAGGTGGCGACTTGTCCAGGGTGTACGCCGCCCTCTGCCCGATTGTAGCTGAGATAGGCGCCAGCGCCCCCCGCCATCCCAAAAGGGAATAAGCGGTAGAAAAATGGATGGATGGATAATTTTTTTTTTTGTTTGTTTTGGTCATGAAAAAGGGAGTTTTTTTGTGTTGGTGCACTAATTGTAAGTTTATTTTGTGTTTTTTTATATTGATTTAATAATTGAAAAAAATATTTAACAAATATTCTACGGCACGGTGGTTGGGCACCACTGGTAAAGGTCATAATCATCATCATAAAAGAAAAAAAAAGGGGTAAATTTAACGTGGCTTGTTTATATGCATTTTCATGAAAGGAATAAAAATAAATGATAATGATCTTTGTTGGCCCTGTAATGAGGTGGCGACTTGTCCAGGGTGTACGCCGCCCTCTGCCCGATTGTAGCTGAGATAGGCGCCAGCGCCCCCCGCCATCCCAAAAGGGAATAAGCGGTAGTAAAATGGATGGATGGATAATTTTTGTTTTTTTGGTCATGAAAAAGGGAGTTTTTTTGTGTTGGTGCACTAATTGTAAGTTTATTTTTTGCTTTTTATGTTGATTTAATAATTAAAAAAAATATTTAAAAAATATTCTACGGCACGGTGGTTGTGCACCACTGGTAAAGGTCATAATCATCATCATATAAGAAAAAAAAAGGGGTAAATTTTACGTGGCTTGTTTATATGCATTTTCATGAAAGGAATAAAAATAAATGATAATGATCTTTGTTGGCCCTGTGATGAGGTGGCGACTTGTCCAGGGTGTACGCCGCCCTCTGCCCGATTGTAGCTGAGATAGGCGCCAGCGCCCCCCGCCATCCCAAAAGGGAATAAGCGGTAGTAAAATGGATGGATGGATAATTTTTGTTTTTTTGGTCATGAAAAAGGGAGTTTTTTTGTGTTGGTGCACTAATTGTAAGTTTATTTTTTGCTTTTTATGTTGATTTAATAATTAAAAAAAATATTTAAAAAATATTCTACGGCACGGTGGTTGTGCACCACTGGTAAAGGTCATAATCATCATCATATAAGAAAAAAAAAAGTGTAAATTGTAGTTGGCTTGCATTTTCATGAAAGGAATAGAAATAAATGACGATGATTTGTGTTGGCCCTGTGATGAGGTGGCGACTTGTCCAGGGTGTACACCACCTTCTGCCCGATTGTAGCTGAGACAGGCGCCAGCGCCCCTTGTCATCCCAAAAGGGAATAAGCGGTAGTAAAATGGATGGATGGATGATTTTTGTTTTTTTGGTCATGAAAAAGGGAGTTTTTTTGTGTTGGTGCACTAATTGTAAGTTTATTTTGTGTTTTTTATGTTGATTTAATAATTAAAAAATAAATTAATAAAAAAATTATTCTGCGGCCAGGTGGTTGGGGACCACTGGTAAAGGTCATAATCATCATCATATAAGAAAAAAAAAGTGTAAATTTTACGTGGATTGTTTATATGCATTTTCATGAAAGGAATACAAATAAATGATAATGATCAGTGTTGGCCCTGTGATGAGGTGGCGACTTGTCCAGGGTGTATGCCGCCTTCTTCCCGATTGTAGCTGAGATAGGCGCCAGCGCCCCCCGCGATCCCAAAAGGGAATAAGCGGTAGAAAAAGGATGAATGGATAATTTTTGTTTTGAAAAAGCAGTATGTTGCGTAAACCCTTTTTTTTTTTTTTTTTGGTCATGAAAAAGAGAGTTTTTTTGTGTTGGTGCACTAATTGTAAGTGTTTTATGTTGATTTAATAATTTAAAAAAATATTTAAAAAAAAAAATTAATTTCTGCGGCACGGTGGTTGGGGACCACTGGTAAAGGTCATAATCATCATCATATAAGAAAGAAATAAAAGACAAAAAAAGTGTAAATTTTACGCGGCTTTTATATATGCATTTTCATGAAAGGAATAAAAATAAATGATGATGATCTGTGTTGGCTCTGATGAGGTGGCGACTTGTCCAGGGTTGTAGCTGAGATAGGCGCCAGTACCCCCAAAAGGGAATAAGCGGTAGATAATGGATGGATTGATGATGATGATCATCATTTTTCATCATTTAATTTTCTTCCTTTCATGAAAATGCAAAACAAGACACAGAAACTTCACACTTTCATTATTTTTTTTGTTTCTTATATATTTCCATGTTCAGAAAGGAGCCGATGGAAGAATAATATTCTTATATTTATCCGCCCCCTTTTTAACACCAATTATTTTATTTGACTTTATAACTGTTCCCATACTTTCTCATTTTCGTCGAAGCATTTTCCACAATGACACGTCCGATCGTCATCTAAAATCCCTTCGATATAATTCCAGTTGTCTCTTTTTGGAACTCTTTTTTAAACTTAAAGATATTCCTGAAACGTCTTACTTTAAAGAATTCCATGCTTTCACAGCAGCAACAGACAAGCACATTTGCCAGGGGCCACACCTACACCTAAATTGGGGCCCTCAGCAGAACTGTATTTGGAGCCCCGCCCCACCCACCTATAACAAATAAAATTAGTATACTTTAATAAAACTTGAATTCAATTTGATGCATGTTTTGTACAAAAATTTGTACAAAAATTAGTATACTTTAATAAATCTTCAATTCAATTTGATGCATGTTTTGTACAAAAAAATCATGCAATGTAATATTCAAAAACAATTGTGGCTCGTAAAAATAAATCTGTATTTAACAGGAAAAACAAAAGCTGTTTTTTTTTAACACAATACTGTCAAGTTAAAAAAAAAAAAGGTACCAAACTCTCTGCCAGTTTTTCCTCACAGTTGGGGTGGTTGGGGGAGGGGGGGCATGGGGGCAGGGGTATTAAAACAGGACTTGTTTGGATAAATCAGGGGTCCCGAGACTTGAATCGGAGGGCCACATTTTTAATTTGTTGTTGTTGTTGTTGTTGTCTTGTCTCTACCATTTCCACATTTTTTTAATTACTCACTTTGTTTTTTTTAAATGTTATTAGTAGAATGACACTCACACAGGTGGAGAAACTATTAAAAAAGGACTTGTTTGGATAAATCAGGGGTCCCAAAATTGCAGGGTCCACATTTTTATTTGACATTTTTTTGTTGTTGTCGTGTCTCTACGATTTCCACATTTCTTTAATTACTCATTTTATTTGTTTTTATGTTATTAGCACTCACACAGGTAGAGAAACTATTAAACAGGACTTGTTTGGATAAATCAGGGGTCCCAAAACTGCAGGGGCCACATTTTTTATTTATTTTTTTGTTGTTGTCTTGTCTCTACCATTTCCACATTTTTTTTAACCACTCATTTGTTTTTATGTTATTAGCAGGAAGACACTCACACAGGTGGAGAAACTATTAAAACAGGACTTGTTTGGATAAATCAGGGGTCCCAAAACTGCAGGGGGCATATTTTTTATTTTTTATGTTTGTTGTTTTTGTCTTGTCTCTACCATTTCCACATTTTTGTTAATTACTCACTTTATTTGTTTTTATGTTATTAGCAGGAAGACACTCACACAGGTGGAGAAACTATTAAAACAGGACTTGTTTGGATAAATCAGGGGTCCCAAAACTGCAGGGGCCACATTTTTTATTTATTTTTTTGTTGTTGTCTTGTCTCTACCATTTCCACATTTTTTTTAACCACTCATTTGTTTTTATGTTATTAGCAGGAAGACACTCACACAGGTGGAGAAACTATTAAAACAGGACTTGTTTGGATAAATCAGGGGTCCCAAAACTGCAGGGGGCACATTTTTTATTTTTTATGTTTGTTGTTTTTGTCTTGTCTCTACCATTTCCACATTTTTGTTAATTACTCACTTTATTTGTTTTTATGTTATTAGCAGGAAGACACTCACACAGGTGGAGAAACTATTAAAACAGGACTTGTTTGGATAAATCAGGGGTCCCAAAACTGCAGGGGGCACATTTTTTATTTTTTATGTTTGTTGTTTTTGTCGTGTCTCTACCATTTCCACATTTTTGTTAATTACTCACTTTATTTGTTTTTATGTTATTAGCAGGAAGACACTCACACAGGTGGAGAAACTATTAAAACAGGACTTGTTTGGATAAATCAGGGGTCCCAAAACTGCAGGGCCACATTTTTTATTTTTTTTGTCGTTGTCTTGTCTCTACCATTTCCACATTTTTTAAGGACTCACTTTATCTGTTTTTATGTTATTAACAGGATGACACCCACACAGGTGGAGAAACTATTAAAACAGGACTTGTTTGGATAAATCAGGGGTCCCAAAACTGCAGGGGCCACTTTTTATTGTTTTATTTTTGTTGTGTAGTCTTGTCTCTACCATTTCGACATTTTTTTAATTACTCACCTTATTTGTTTTTATGTTATTAGCAGGAAGACACTCACACAGGTGGAGAAACTATTAAAACAGGACTTGTTTGGATAAATCAGGGGTCCCAAAACTGCAGGGGCCACATTTTTATTTTTTATTTTTGTTGTTGTTGTCTTGTCTCTACCATTTCCACATGTTTTTAATTACTCACCTTATTTTTTTTTATGTTATTAGCAGGAAGACACTCACACAGGTGGACAAACTATTAAATAGAACTTGTTTGGATAAATCAGGGGTCCCAAAACTGCAGGGGCCGCATTTTTTATTTTTGTCGTCGAGTCCCTTGACTCGGGGGCCATATTTTTTTAAATGTTTGTTCTTTTGTGCCTACAATTTCCAATTTTTTTTAATTAGTAGCTTTATTTTTCTTTTCAACTTGATACGCTGCCAGTGTTTCCCCCCCAGTTGTTTTTACAGCGAATTACTGTAAAATAAAATAAAAAGTCCCAGATTTAGGGTAACATTCTAGCCTGGTCGTTGCAATGCATTACTGTAAATGGAAATACACTACAACTTATTTTAAAGGGAGATTCTGGCATCCGAGCTGCCATTTTTCTTTTTCTTACTGTGAAATTATAATTATTATTATTTTTAAAAAATGTTTTACAGCATGCAAAACTCTCTGGTTTAAGTCTGACCGGGGTTTGAACTCATCTTTTAAGGCGAACGCCAACGTACGCAAAACGTGAGGGGATGTTTGCCATTGTATACTAATCAGTGACAGAGCAGGAAGGAGCTGGGAATTAATCAATAGACTATTGATTATGTGGTCTGTGGCAAATGTCGCTTGAATATACTGTGATAATAATATTAATCATAATAATCATCCTAAAGCTTCGAAAAATGTTCCTCTTTGACATTGTGACAATAAAATTGCATTTGTGTTAAAACACAGTTGTTTTTTTAAGTTAATTTAAACGATGCAAGTACGATTAATCGTGATTAATCACAATACTTTAGATAAAACTGTTGGCATGTTTTGAACAAAAAAAGTTGTGCATTCAAATAACACTTGAATAAACGTCCTTGTTTGACATTCTGACCATAAAACTACATTTATGTCAAAATATTGGTGTTTTTAAGTTAGTTTAAATCACGCAAGTACTACGATTAATCACAATTGAAATCATCACAATACTGTCAGCATGTTTTGAACAAATACACGTGCATTTAAATAACACTTTAAAAAAATGTGTGTTTGATATTCTAACAAAAAATGTTCCTTTGTGTGAATTTTTTTTTAAGATAATTTGATTTATGCATGTTGTTTTAATTTATGCATGTACTACGATGAATTGTGATTCATTACAATTCAAATAATCAATACTTTTGACTAAAATAAGATTCGAACAAACATTGTAAAACGTTCTTGTTTGACATTTGACAACACAAATGCATTTGCGGCAAAATACTTTTATACGTTTTTTCTTGGGTTAATTGAAATTAGGCAAGTACCACGATTAATTGTGATGAATCACAATGAACATAATTACAATAAAAGTTTTGAACAAATACCGTATTTCCTTGAATTACCGCCGGGGCGCTAATTAATTTAAAGCCTCTTCTCACTCCGACACTTACCAAAGGCATGTGGTAAATTTAAGCCTGCGCTTATAAATTTGAGTGTGATGTAAGGATACCATCATGAAAAGCACAATTAATAAAAAAAAACGTTATTATGGTCTTAGCTTTACTTATAAATGAAGTCCATGCACAGCTCCTTCTGATCAAAAGCATCGATAACTTGTTTATAGAAGTCTTCCTTATCTTTCTTCAGTTTTAAAAGTCTCTCTGTCTCGATGGAGATCTTCCTTTATTACCTCCTGCTTCGATTGAAAGTCCAGTTTGGAAAACTGTTATATTTTAGATATGTAATCCTCCATGTTAAAAGTGCAAGCGAGAGGAAAAAATAAAAAAATCGCTGCTTGTTGTCACTTCTTCTGCAGCCGAGTAGTCGCAAGAAGGATCACTAGCGCCCTCTACCACCAGGAGGCGGGAGTCATTTAATGACTCATATTTGACACACGCAGCTACGGTATATTAATAAAACATAGCTGCTTACTGTTCTTTTTAGCATATTCAATAGCTTGGACCTTAAATCCTACTGAATAGCTCTTAATCTTCTTCCCTTTATGCGATTTCAAATGATTGAAATCAACCTCCTCCATTTTGAAAATGATGACAGGTGAAGTGTCACACGTGACGAGTTTGACCCGGTGGAAATTCTAGACATGCGCTAATAAAAATAATATTTTGCGAAACCAGTTTGACCCGGTGTTAATCCTGATATCTTGCGAAACGAGTTGGACACGGCGGAAATTCTAGACATGCGCTAATAAAAATAATATTTTGCGAAACGAGTTAATCCTGAGCCGGAGGTAATGCTAAGCATGCGCTAATTATTTTGCGAAACGAGTTTGACCCGGCAGTAATTCTAAGCAGGCGCATACTATATACCTGGTGGCAATTCAAGGAAATACGATAATCACAATTTAATTAATTACAATAGTTTAAATACAACTATTTGCATGTTCTGTGACAAATATTGTGTATTTAAGTAACTCATAATGTTGGTTTTTTTCCAGTTCATTTAAATCATGCAAGTACAACGATTAATCGTGATTAATCACAACTCGATCACAATTCTTCGGATTAAACCGTTTGCTTGTTTTGTGACGGATAATGTGGTGCGTTCAAGTGACACATTCAGACAGTATATTTGTGTTTACATCCAAATATTGTTTATTCCACGGTAATTAAAATGACGCGAGTACTGCGATTAACTGTGATTAATCCTGTGATTTTTGTGATTGAGAGTATTTTAATGCCACAGGTAAACACTGCAACACCTGACTCTCCCAGGTGACCATCACTGGGGGGCCACTTTAAGGCCTGGTCAGGCTGGAGCGTCCTGCACAAGGCAGGGAGGCTTTATCTCTCATCACCCGGGTATTTCAATAATCTGCAGCCATTTCATCCACGCCACTCCCCTGAGTGAATGCAGTCCACGCATGTCAAAGAGGCTGACGGCAGGAATGTGACCGTGGGGGGGGGCTTGGAAATTACAATTAGGCTTTGAACAATTAACAATCCCGTTTTTAAAGTTAACAGCGCACCATTTACATGAGAATTGCAGGAATCAAGGAAGCGTATGAATAAAATGGCATTGTTTTGCACGTTTCTAATTGTGTTTTTCATGTCGTCCCCCACCCCCCACCCCCTCACCAGACCTCATCACGGCAGCGGGGCACAGCGGGCGCTCACCACAACATTGTGAGAGGACTCCCCAACAATATTCATTTTTATTTAACCCAGAAGAAAAGACTATTTTGGACCTGTAATAGAGTGGTACTGTTTAGCTATACTTGTTATGTGTCCTCCCTTTTATGTACGGGTTCTTTTTTGGGGGCGGGGGGGAATGTGTAAATACCGGATATGGATATGTCTTTAAAAAGAATATATTTTTGGGAAACTAAATAAATGTCATTATAGTCATTTATTATTGGAAAAGAGAAGACGCCTGTACTTGTCTCGGGGGAAATACCAAAGAAGAGCAGATTTGTTATTATTGTAGCGTTTCTGGATTCATCTTGTGGATTTTTAGTCCTTGCTGGAATTTGCATATCCTCTCGAGAATAAACGTCCTCTGCAGTGGACGCTTGTTCTCAGGACGATCTTTCTTGTGTGCAAATATTCATGATAAAATATGTTTGCAGTATTCGCCTGGTTTCAATCGCCCTGGTAGTACCGTATTTCCTGGAATTGCCGCCGGGTATATAGTATGCGCCTGCCTAGAATTACTACTCGTTTTGCAAAATGTTATTTTTACTAGCCCATGTCTAGAATTTCCGCCAGGTCAAACTCGTTTCGCAAAATAATTAGCATATGCCTAGAATATCCACCGGGTCAAACTCGTCACGTCACGAGTGACACTTCACCTGTCATCATTTTCAAAATGGAAGAGGCTGATTTCAATCATTTGCAATCGCATAAAGGGAAGAAGATTATGAGCTATTCAGTAGGATTTAAAGTCCAAGCTATTGAATATGCTAAAACGAACAGTAAGCAGCTATGTTTTATTACTATACCGTAGCTGCGTGTGTCAAATATGAGTCATTCAATGACTCCCGCCTCCTGGTGGTAGAGGGCGCTAGTGATCCTTCTCGCGACTACTCGGCTGCAGAAGAAGTGACAAAAAGCAGTAAGAGTGAGCAGCGATCGTTTATTTTTTCCTCTCGCTTGGACTTTTAACATGGAGGATTACATATCTAAAATAAAACAGTTTTCCAAACTGGACTTTCAATCGAAGCGGGAGGTAATAAAGGACGATCTCCATCGAGACAGAGAGACTTTTAAAACTGAAGAAAGATAAGGAAGACTTCTATAAAGAAGTTATCGATGCTTTTGATTAAAAGGATCTGTGCATGGACTTCATTTATAAGTAAAGGTAAGACCATAATAACGTTGTTTTTTTTTATTAAATGTGCTTTTCATGATGGTATCCTTACATCACACTCAAATTTATAAGCGCAGGCCTAAATTTACCGCATGCCTTTGGTAAATTAATTAATTAGCGCCCGGGCGGCAATTCAAGGAAACGCAGTATTATGCTTGCCTGGACTCTCCGCACTTATTTTTGACCCGTTTGACAGCGCACTCTTTCTAAAATCCGAAGGGTTTAAGCCAGCGACTTGGAAGTCCCCGCATCAACACGGCAGACCTTGAAATAGAAAGGTTTCCGGGACCTCATGGACCTGCGCCTGGGCTTTAATGTTGGATTATGCCCCCCTTCAGTGTCACCGCCGCCATACCTCTGAAATATGGATCAGAAGGCAGGGAAAGGCCAGCGGGTAGTAGGGGGGGCGCAGGCCTGGTGGGCCGGGTGTCACTCCAACTCATCTTTGACGTTCAAGGGCCCGGAATGGCGGGGGTGTGGAGTGAATGATATAAAGGTAGGGGGTCTTGGAGCTGCAGCATAAAAGCCATGTGCCTCCTAACTTGCATCATGCGGGGCTCGCCATCAGGGGCCCCTTAAAGCCTGGGACACAAACCAACAATCATTCCCTATAGGACCTGGAAACACAATGCATTGTGGGTCTTTCTCAATACAAAACTGTGCGCTTCGGTTTTGTTTGGCCACAACCTAGGTCACGATTGCCGCAGGTAAACAAAGGAATCGATTTGAAGCCTAAGGAAGTCGGGTTAGTGAGTTAATAAAGAGACAGGATGGACCAGTTATTCCCCTTTTGTACCGAATGAACTTTCTGAAGAAGACTGCAGATGACAGTGGAAATATGTCAGGTAAAAATTCCATCTAATATACCGAAAATATGGTCTGATTACAAGGACATTTGGAAAAAGTACAAGCTAAACTAGTTTAGTTTTTAGAATTTGTGAAAAAGCAGTAGCCCTATTTAAAGGCCTACTGAAATGAGTTGTTCCTATTTAAACGGGGATAACAGGTCCATTCTATGTGTCATACTTGATCATTTCGCCATATTGCCATATTTTTGCGGAAAGGATTTATTAAAGAACATCGACGATAAAGTTTGCAACTTATGGTCGCTAATAAAAAAGCCTTGCCTGTACCGAAAGTAGCAGACGATGTGCGCGTGACGTCACGGGTTGTGGAGCTCCTCACATCTGAACATTGTTTACAATCATGGCCACCAGCAGCCAGAGCGATTCGGACCGAGAAAGCGACAATTTCCCCATTAATTTGAGCGAGGTTGAAAGATTCGTGGATGAGGAAAGTGAGAGTGAAGGACTAGAAAAAAAAAACTAGACGGCAGAGCGATTCAGATGTTATTAGACACATTTACTAGGATAATTCTGGAAAATCCCTTATCTGCTTATTGTGTCACTAGTGTTTTAGAGAGATTATATGGTCGTACCTGATAGTCGGAGGGGGTGAAGCTTCAGTCCGCAGGGACCAGTAGAGCCATTAACAAACACTTAAAGGCCTACTGAAATGAGATGTTCTTATTTAAACGGGGATAGCAGGTCCATTCTATGTGTCATACTTGATCATTTCGCCATATTGCCATATTTTTGCGGAAAGGACGTCACGGGTTGTGGAGCTACTCACATCTGAACATTGTTTACAATCATGGCCACCAGCAGCTAGAGCGATTCGGACCGAGAAAGCGACAATTTCCCTATTAATTTGAGCCAGGATGAAAGATTCGAGGATGAGGAAAGTGAGAGTGAAGGACTAGAAAAAAAATAGACGGCAGAGCGATTATTAGACAAATTTACCAGGATAATTCTGGAAAATCCCTTATCTGCTTATTGTGTCACTAGTGTTTTAGTGAGATTATATGGTCGTACCTCTACAACCTGAAAGTCTGAGGGGTGTGGCCACGGGTGTGGTGACCGCCAGTGTCTCCGAGGGAAGCCACGTTTCTCGACCAGGCGAAGGCAGCCAGTGGGGCCGGTTTGAGATTATTTTTTTTTCACTCCTCCACGGTGGAAGCATCCGACGGTCGGGGGCGGCCGGTGGGAGGAGGCAAGAGAGTCCGCAGCTGCCTCTTTGACAGGTGCAGGGGGAACGACGCAAGCTCTCCGCTCATGTCTACTGTAAGAGCCGATTTATTACCACCATTTTCTCACCGAAACATGCCGGTTGACATGTGGAAGGGAACCATGTTCGCTTGAGAGTGAAGGACTAGAAAAAAAAAACGGACGGCAGAGCGATTCAGATGTTATTAGACAAATTTACCGGGATAATTCTGGAAAATCCCTTATCTGCTTATTGTGTCACTAGTGTTTTAGTGAGATTATATGGTCGTACCTGTACAACATGAAAATCGGAGGGGTGTGGCCACGGGTGTGGTTACCGCCAGTGTCTCCGAGGGAAGCCACGTTTCTCGACCGGGCGAAGGCAGCCAGTGGGGCCAGTTTGAGGTTTTTTTTTTTTTCATTTCTTCACGGTGGAAGCATCCGACGGTCGGGGGCGACCGGTGGGAGGAAGCAAGAGAGTCCGCAGCTGTCTCTTTGACAGGTGCAGGGGGAACGACGCAAGCTCTCCGCTCATGTCTACGGTAAGAGCCGACTTATTACCACCATTATCTCACCGAAACCTGCCAGTTGACATGTGGAAGGGAACCATGTGTGAAGGACTGGAACAAAAAAACGGACGGCAGAGCGATTCAGATGGTATTAGACAAATTTACCAGGATAATTCTGGAAAATCCCTTATCTGCTTATTGTGTCACTAGTGTTTTAGTGAGATTATATGGTCGTACCTCTACAACCTGAAAGTCGGAGGGGTGTGGCCACGGGTGTGGTGACCGCCAGTGTCTCCGAGGGAAGCCACGTTTCTCGACCAGGCGAAGGCAGCCAGTGGGGCCGGTTTGAGATTTATTTATTTTTTCACTCCTCCACGGTGGAAGCATCCGACAGTCGGGGGCAGCCGGTGGGAGGAGGCAAGAGAGTCCGCAGCTGCCTCTTTGACAGGTGCACGGGGAACGACGCAAGCCCTCCGCTCATGTCTATGGTAAGAGCCGACTTATTACCACAATTTTCTCACCGAAACATGTGGTAGGGAACCATGTTCGCTTGACCGCTCTGTTCCATAGTAAAGCTTCACCGTCATCTTTCGGGAATGTGAACAATAAAACACCGGCTATGTTTGTGTTGCTAAAAGCGGCCGAAATACACCGCTTCCCGCCTACATCTTTCTTCTTTGACGTCTCCATTATTCATTGAACAAATTGCAAAAGATTCAGCAACACAGATGTCCAGAATACTGTGAAATTATGCGATGAAGAGAGACGACTTATAGCTGTGAATGGTGCTGGAACGAAATGTCCTCTACAATGCGTGACGTCACGCGCAGGCGTCATCATACCGCGACGTTTTAGCATGATACTTCCGCACAAAATTTAAAATTGCATTTTAGTAAACTAAAAAGGCCGTATTGGCATGTGTTGCAATGTTAATATTTCATCATTGATATATAAACTATCAGACTGCGTGGTGGCTAGTAGTGGCTGTCAGTAGGCCTTTAATGCCGACAGTATTTCAGACTTGAAGTGTATTTAGTTTGAAAAGTAAGTTCTGTTGACTTACCTCTGAAAGGACGCCCGTCTTCACTTTTTGATATAAGATTCCAAAAGTTGGTTTGTCCGTGAGATTTTATCGACTTGGCATTCAGAAATCTTTGGCCTTTATAAAAATCGACGACGGAGATACAGAACGAATTCGGTAGCTTGCTCCAATCTAGTCTACTGGACGTGCTCATGCGGATCAATTCCACCGACTTGACTTGTTTGCAGAGTCCAGTTTGTCTGGGGTCAGTCCCTTGAGGTTTTTCTTTCGTGCGATGCATTTTGATTCAGTTTGTTGCTTCCTCTCACAATACTGCTGCTTGAGTACAAAAACATTGTCCGGCAACAACGATGCATTGCGAAATCTCCTGATTTTTTCAAGCCCTTTCAAATTTGCTTTACATTAGCAAAACAAAAACAAAATGCGATCCTCCTTTGTAGTTTAGGGTCATAGGGCCCGTTCACACTGCACAACAAATCTGATGGTTTTTGCCCTCAGGTGACACAGATGGGATATTTGTTGACAGTCAAAAAACTCCAGAGTGCATCAGATCTGATATTTTGGCATCAGGAAGTAGTCCGACTCGGTTTGGAATGAGATCTTTTCAAATGTGACGCAAGTTTCGATGGCTACGCGACTTGTTGGCGACTTTCACGCCGTCTTTGGTCCAGCTACGTCATTGGTGTGCTCGGGGAAAGACGCAGTCAGCCAGCAGGAGTGTATACTTCTTCATAAAACCCGGTTTTGACGGAGCTGTTTTCTTGATTAAAGTCTTTTTTGACAGCCACATTTTTGGTGCTACACTAGTCAATAATGCACAAATAATACGCATACATACATAACGTACATTCATATATGTTTTAGTATATATTTATATATAGATGTGTATATATATGTATATATATATATATATATATATATATATATATATAATATATATATACACGCACACACATATATATGTATATACACATATATATATATGTATATATATATATATATATATATATATATATATGTGTATACACACACATATATATATATACATATATACACACACATATATATATATATATATATACACACACATATATATATATATATATACATATATATACACACACACACATATACATGTATATATATATAAACACATATACAAAAATACAACCTTGCTTTAATTTGTAGTATTTACCAGACACGTTAAGTATCATTTGTATCGGTATTAGATGGATATCGCTGATTCCAAATTGATTTTTACTCTGTATCGGATCTGCAAGAAAAATCAGCGGTGTCGTGGGCAGATCTTTTCAAATATTGATACCAAGGGTAGTATCGCCATGGAACTGATACTACCCTTGCTGGTGAGATGATACTTTTCAGATCCTTACATATTTTTTTTCACACAAATATCTGTCTTTTTTGTTCATATTACACTTTATTGTTGATATGCAGGACTTTTCTGTTCCCCCAGAGGGAGGGGGGGGGGGGGTTGCCCACATATGTGGTCCTCTCCAAGGTTTCTCATAATCATCATGGTCACCGACGACCCACTGGGTGTGAGTTTTCCTTGCCCTTATGCGGGCTCTACCGAGGGTGTCGTCGTGGTTTGTGTTGTGGTTTGTGCAGCCCTTTGAGACACTAGTGATTTAGGGTTATATAAATAATCATTGATTGATTGATTGATTGATTGATATACATATATATATATATATATATATATATATATATATATATATATACACACACACATATACATATATATATATATATATATATATATATATACTGTATATATATACATACACACATATACATATATATATATATATATATATATATATATATACATATATATATATATATGTATACACTGGCAGCACGGTGAAAGAGGGGTTAGTGCGTCTGCCTCACAATACGAAGGTCCTGAGTAGTCAGGGTTCAATACCGGGCTCGAGATCTTTTTGTGTGGACTTTGCATGTTCTCCCCGTGAATGCGTGGGTTCCCTCCGGGTACTCCGGCTTCCTCCCACCTCCAAAGACATGCACCTGGGGATAGGTTGATTGGCAACACTAAATGGTCCCTAGTGTGTGGATGTGAGTGTGAATGTTGTCTGTCTATCTGTGTTGGCCCTGCGATGAGGTGGCGACTTGTCCAGGGTGTACACCGCCTTCTGCCGGATTGTAGCTGAGATAAGCACCAGCGCCCCCTGCTACCCCAAAGGTAATAAGCGGTAGAAAATGGATGGATGGATACATATACACACACATTAAAATACATATACTTACACACACACACACATATACATATATATATGTATATATGCACACATACATATAAATATACATATATATATATATACACATATATATATATATACTGCATATGTATAAATATATACACAGACACAAATATATATACATACACATGCATATATATATATATATATTATATATATATACACACATACATACATATATACACACATACATATATGTACAAATATATACATATATATGTATATATAAATATATATGTATATATAAATATATATATACACACATATATATACATATAAATTATTTTCCAAAACGTAGGTATTGCGTGTAAATGCTTAAAGCTGAGCTTTGATGACATCATAAATGATGTCCATGTATTTAGACATTCCAAATATAAATCAAGCAACTTCTTTTTCCAATATCGTTTTTGTATTATAATTCATAACTTTTTTTTGTTAAAAAAAAATAAAAAATTAAACCTTACAAAAGTTGGACAGGGCCCCGGTGTTACATCCTCAATTGATCAAAGAGTGCTTTAAGTACTTTTGTCATTTTTAAAAACCTTTCATTCATACCTGGATGTTGCACACACAACTTTTATTGTGAAGGATGCAAGTGTGCTAGTTAGCAACACAAAGTAAAACAAATCAAATAAAATAAAGATTTGATCTACAAATGCACCTGCCCCAACATCAATGAACTATCAGCTCATTCAATCCAACAAATATCTCACAACAGGCGCTGACTTGACAAACCTGGTCATCAGTCAACATATTTCCACTTCCTGTTTCATGTGTCCCAATGCTCACTTTGCAGATATCTCCATCCTGCCTCTCAAGACCAGTCCACCTGATTGTACGCACCTCTAGAAGGACTGCATCAAAGTCTTGGATGCGTCTACTTCTCATTCAATTAATGCAAACGTCTGCTTCGTCTGCCAGGAATTGATTTACACTTTCATTGTGGATCAAAACGCTCTCCGTCGCTCTTTTGTGAAAACCTCATACATGAAACAAAACGGCTACTGCCCTTTGTAGCGTGCACTGAAAGCAACAATGTGCACGACTGTCATATAGATGATCTTTGATTAGCGTTAGTTCCTTAAAACAGCAAAACACGACTTTCATTTACATTTAAAGGATCTTTGATGAACATCTTATGAAAGTCAGGAAAGTCTGGGCTTCCCTGCTTAGGCTGCTGCCCCCGCGACCCGACCTCAGATAAGCAGAAGAAGATGGATGGATGGGCATCTTATGCAGTATGTGTTTAAAATCAGCTAAGCAACTGTCATAAATACAATCTCTGATTTGTTTGTTTTTAGCAGTAAGTCCTTAAAAAACAGCAGATCACGACTATAGAGGATCTTTGGTTAGCATCCTTAAAACCGCAAAGAGCGACTATATCTTTGATGAACATTTTTTCGCAATAGGTCCTTAAAAAACAACAGAGCACGGCTGTCATGTATTGAGGATCTTTGATGAGCATGCTTTAGCAGTGAGAGACTAAACATGACTGTCAGGAGCTTTAATGAGCATTTGTCTTCAGCAGTATGACACTTAGCACGACTGTTATATAAAGGATCTTTGATGAGCATTTTTTTTAATCACTAAAAAGAGAATTAGCACAATTGTTTTATAGAGGATCTTCGATGAGGGGTTTTTTTTAGCATTAAGTACATAAAAACAGTAGACATATAGAGGATCTTTGGTTAGCATGTTTTGCAGAAGGTATTTTAAAAAAACAACAGAGCATGATCTTTGCTTAGTGATTTGTTTTGGCAGTATCGGTGATTGAAACCGTCATATTTGGAGGATTTTTGGTGATGATTTTTTTAGCAATAAGACACTGAGCACAACTGTCATAACAAAGGATCTTTGATTAACATTTTTTCTGCTAGGTCCTTAAAAACAACAGAGCACGACGGTCTTTCATAGAGGATCTTTGATGAGCATTTTTTTTTTTAATCAGTGGGTCCTTAAAACAGGCAGCATGGCTGTCTGAGCATTTTTTTTAGCAGTAGGTCTTTAAAAACAGCAGAGACCAGCTGGTAAATAGAGGATCTTTGGTTGGCATCACATTTTTGAAACAAGAGCAAAGCATGACTGTCATAGAGGATCTTTGATTAACAGGTTTTGCAGTAGGTATTTTAAAAACAACAGAGCAAGGCTGTCATATAAAAGATATTCAGTGTTTTTGGCAGCATAGGTCCTTAAAAACAGCAGAACACGATTGCATATATAGAGGATCTTTGATGAGCAATTTCAGCAGTAGGCCCTTAAGACATTTAAGCATGGCTGTCGTATAGAGAATCTTTGATGGGCATTTTAGCTGTGGTACAGGGGTCAGCAACCCAAAATGTTGAAGGGGCTATATTGGAACAAAAATACAACGACAACAAAAAAAAAATTGGTGTGGAGTCGCAAAAATGAACAGCCTTATTTATAAGTGTTATAATGAAGAAAAAACATGTGTCTATTTTAGCTATATTAGCCTACTTTCAAAAGGACTTTAAAAGTCTTACATAAGTGTTATAATGAAGACAACACATCGCTTAAGTGTCTATATTAGCTATATTAGCCTACTATCAAAACTACTTTAAAAGTCTTACATAAGTGTTATAAAGAAGACAGTGTTTGTTTGCCAACTATGAATAACCTTTACTTATAAATGAAGTCCATGCGCAGCTCCTTCTGATCAAAAGCATCGATAACTTGTTTATAGAAGTCTTCCTTATCTTTCTTCAGTTTTAAAAGTCTCTCCGTCTCGATGGAGATCTTCCTTTATTACCTCCTGCTTCGATTGAAAGTCCAGTTTAGAAAACTGTTTTATTTTAGATATGTAATCCTCCATGTTAAAAGTGCAAGCGAGAGGAAAATATAAACGATCATTGCTCACTCTTGGTGCTTGTTATCACTTCTTCTGCAGCCGAGTAGTGGCAAGAAGGATCACTAGCGCCCTCTACCACCAGGAGGCGGGAGTCTTTTAATGACTCATATTTGACACACGCAGCTACGGTATATTAATAAAACATAACTTCTTACTGTTCTTTTTAGCATATTCAATAGCTTGGACCTTAAATCCTACTGAATAGCTCTTAATCTTCTTCCCTTTATGCGATTTCAAATGATTGAAATCGGCCTCCTCCATTTTGAAAATGATGACAGGTGAAGTGTCACTCGTGACGTGACGAGTTTGACCCTGCGGAAATTCTAGACATGCACTTATAAAAATAATATTTTGCGAAACGAGTTTGACCCGGCGTTAATACTGAGCCGGCGGTAATGCTAAGCATGCGCTAATTATTTTGCAAACCGAGTTTGACCCGGCAGTATTTTTAGGCAGGCTATATACCCGGCGGCAATTTAAGGATATACGGTAAATAAGGCGTGAGAAGGTGGCCATTAATGTTGATAATGATTGATAATGTAGGCGTTGTCGACGCTCTCTGCCTGGCGCTGATAGATGGGATCAGAACACCAGCGACGATAAAGAGCCCGGCAGCAAGCGAGCATCAGAGAGACGATGCAGCGAGCCGGCGCCATTGATGTGAGAACAACATGGAAGGCAGCCAGACACTTGAGGCCATTTTCACTTCCTCTGCCAAATGTGACAGACTGCCATGAGCACCGCCGAGGAGAATATTAGCCTCTTTCTCTCCTCTTCATAGCAGCCAGCGCCTGTCCTTCCAAGAACCAAACAATATGTTATTCTTTCAAACTTGGATATCAGCGCGCGTCACTGAAAGCCACATCAAATAGACATTTTTTTTTGTGCAAAAACAAATAGAGCTATGAAAGCACGCACAATAAAAAAAAAGAAGAAGCTCAGATCCAACATTTTGATAAGCAATTCCTGGCTGGAGCTGCTAGAAACTTCCGCAAGTTCACGTTTCATGGCTGTTGTTTGTCGCCCAACCTGGGCTGAAAACTTTTTCAAAAGTGGTGCATGCTGGGAGGAGGGAGGAAGGCGGCGATGAAACCGTTCTCTGAGGAGTTTTCGGGGGGGGGTTTATGAGCCCCTCAAACTCTGCGTGTGAATGAAGTCTTCATTGGCGCTTTAGTCGGGGTATACGGGCTCTTTGGTGCATCCTAATCCCGATTAAAGAGGCAGATTATAGAAGGATTTAGCTTTGATTCTCCTGTCCCACTGCTCCTTTGCCTCTCCGCCTGTATCCTTTCCTTTCTCTGGCCTCTGATGGGACGGTCACGGACTCAACAATGACGGCCTCCGCCTCACGATCCCACCCTCAGCCCGCCCTCCTGCCACGAAAGGGCCCCCGGTCGCCTGAATAGATTTGTTAAAGGCCCCCAGAGGAGGAGAGAGGTAGCCTGGCCCTCGTGTGACGGCCTGTCCCAGCCCGCCCTTTAGTGATGTAAGGATCGATACGGAAATATCGATACCACATCTTTATACTCTAATTTAGTCAATTCTCCAAACAAAATAATCATACTTTATGATAACTTAAAGGGGAACATTATCACCAGACCTATGCAAGCGTCAATATATACCTTGATGGTGCAGAAAAAAGACCATCTATTTTTTTAACCGATTTCCGAACTCTAAATGGGTGAATTTTGGCGAATTAAACGCCTTTCTGTTTATCGCGCTGGAGGCGATGACGTCAGAACGTGACGTCGCCGAGGTAACACACCCGCCATTTTCATTTTAAACACATTACAAACACCGGGTCTCAGCTCTGTTATTTTCCGTTTTTTCGACTATTTTTTGGAACCTTGGAGACATCATGCCTCGGTGTGTTGTCGGAGGGTGTAACAACACTAACAGGGAGGGATTCAAGTTGCACCACTGGCCCGAAGATGCCAAAGTGTCTGCCGCCAGACCCCCATTGAATGGGCAAGAGTGTCTGCACATTTGACCGGCGATGCTAAGGCAGACATGGCACAGAGATGTATGGATAACCTGCAGATGCATTTGCAACAATTTAAGTCAACGAAATCACAAAGGTGAGTTTTGTTGATGTTGACTGCCAGCTAATCGATGCTAACATGCTACGCTAATCGATGCTAACATGCTATTTACCGGCGGTGCTAAAGCAGACATGGCACAGAGATGTATGGATAACCCGCAGATGCATTTGCAACTATAAAGTCAACTAAATCACAAAGGTGAGTTTTGTTGATGTTGACTGCCAGCTAATCGATGCTAACATGCTATTCACCGGCGGTGCTAAAGCAGACATGGCACAGAGATGTATGGATAACCTGCAAATGCATTTGCAACGATAGTCAACGAAATCACAAAGGTGAGTTTTGTTGATGTTGACTGCCAGCTAATCGATGCTAACATGCTACGCTAATCGATGCTAACATGCTATTTACCGGCGGTGCTAAAGCAGACATGGCACAGAGACGTATGGATAACCTGCAGATGCATTTGCAACTATAAAGTCAACTAAATCACAAAGGTGAGTTTTGTTGATGTTGACTGTCAGCTAATCGATGCTAACATGCTACGCTAATCGATGCTAACATGCTATTTACCGGCGGTGCTAAAGCAGACATGGAACAGAGATGTATGGATAACCTGTAGATGCATTTGCAACTATATTACGTTTCCTTCCACCCACATTTAATGCGGAAAAAAACACTTACCAATCAACGGATTTAAGTTGCTCCAGTGTCAAAAGATGCGAAAGTCCTGATCGTTTGGTCCGCACATTTTACCGGCGATGCTAACACAGCTATTCAGCCATGCTATGGCTATGAATAGCGTCAATAGCTATTCGCTCAATAGCTTCAGTTTCTTCTTCGATATTTTCATATTCCAACCATCTGTTTAAATACATGCGTAATCTGTTGAATCGCTTAAGTCGCTGAAATCCGAGTTTGAATCCGAGCTAATGTCACTATATCTTGCTGTGGTATCTGCCATTGTTTGTTTACATTGGCAGCACTGTGTGACGTCACAGGGAAATGGCCAGTGTCTTCGCAGAGAGCCGAAAATAATGCACTTTAAAGCTTTATTTAGGGATATTCCGAGACCGGTAAAATTTGGAAAAAAACTTCAAAAAATACAACAAGCCACTGGGAGCTGATTTTTATTGTTTTTAACCCTTTTGAAATTGTGATAATGTTCCCCTTTAAAGGCCTACTGAAAGCCACTACTACCGACCACGCAGTCTGATAGTTTATATATCAATGATGAAATATTAAAATTGCAACACATGCCAATACGGCCGGTTTAGTTTACTAAATTGCAATTTTAAATTTCGTGCGGAAGTATCACGCTAAAACGTCGCGGTATGATGATGATTGTAGAGGACATTTTGTTCCAGCACCGTTCCCAGCTATAAGTCGTCTGTTTTCATCGCATAATTCCACAGTATTATGGACATCTGTGTTGCTGAATATTTTGCAATTTGTTCAATGAATAATGGAGACGTCAAAGAAGAAAGCTGTAGGTGGGAAGCGGTGTATTGCGGCCGCCTTGAGCAACACAAACACAGCCGGTCTTTCATTGTTTACATTCCCGAAAGATGACGGTGAAGCTTTACTATGGAACAGAGCGGACAAGCGAACACGGTTGGATTGGACCACACGCACAAAGTACAGTGTATTATGCAGCGATCATTTCGAAAGATCGTGTTTCGAAGAGGGTCCCTGGTGAAGGGCAGAGATGGGCATCGCCACCACTGGTGCTGAAGAAAGGTGCGGAACCGAATTTCAGGTTGTACAGGTACGACCATATAATCTCACTAAAACACTAGTAACACAATAAGCAGATAAGGGATTTTCCAGAATTATCCTAGTAAATGTGTCTAATAACATCTGAATCGCTCCCACTGTATAGTCTTTTTTTTTTTCTAGTCCTTCACTCTCACTTTCCTCATCCACGAATCTTTCATCCCCGCTGAAATTAATGGGGAAATCGTCGCTTTCTCGGTCCGAATTGCCCTTGCTGTGGGTGGCCATGATTGTAAACAACGTTCAGAAGTGAGGAGCTCCACAACCCGTGACCTCACGCGCACATCGTCTGCTACTTCCGGTACAGGCAAGGCGACCAAAAGTTGCGAACTTTTTCGTTGATGTTCTCTACTAAATCCTTTCAGCAAAAATATGGCAATATGGCAAAATGATCAAGTATGACACATAGAATGGACCTGCTATCCCCGTTTAAAAAAGAACATCTCATTTCTGTAGGCCTTTAAGTTCAAAACTTTTTTCACCAAAGTATACTGAAAAGTCAAGGTATGCAGTAATATTTTTCTTTTATAAAATTCTAAAAACAGTTAAAGACGGAACTTTATGTCCGCTTTGTATTAAAGGTGACCACGTATTATTGTTAATTAATATTTAGGACATTTCAGCTTTCTCTCATTATATACCAATTTTTTTGCTCTTACTTTTTACATTTTTAGGGACCGATGTCCTTTTGGGACAGAGGACCCTATTGAATTTCTAAGGTTTTATTATTATTCTTTGTTATCCCGCCACCTATTTGAGCTGTAATTTGACCCCTTTACATGCTTCAAA